>NW_005842101.1:2342522-2353203 GCF_000455745.1 Alligator sinensis | reverse complement strand
TCCTGCTGACTTCTAGTCTGTCAGGCTGTCAACATGGGGAATACAGCATCTTTGAAAAGTTAAGCCTTCTCCCACAGTAGCTTTTGAAGCAAGAATTTAAACAATAAGATTCAGGCAATTTCTGGTCTCAATCAGTTTTGACTTGAGAGGTTATACTGCTGGAAAGCAAACAGCCAACCTGCAAAACAGTCTTGAAAAGGTCTCCAGAAAAAAAGAAGAGGGGGGAAAAAAGCTAAATTTCTGTACAATTCTCACGCAGTTCAGAAGGTGGCAGTATAACTACATGAAATAAATCTACCTCGTACTTGATGTTCCATATCCACATTGCTGAAATAAACATGTTTAATTCCCAAAGAAACATATATTTTATCCTGTGGCATAATTTACTTATAACATTAAAACTCAAACATGGAGCAATTTGTAGCAATAACTATGATTATGCTGTTAGTGGCCCAAATGTCACTGTCTAGATTAGGCTAAATGATACCTAGCACCAAAGAGCTTCTATGATTTATTTTTTATTATCACTAGTAGAACTTGCATTCTTAAAAGGCTCCCCAGAAAAATGCTTTCAATGAATAAAAAAGGGTGAAAAGATTGAAATAATATAGTCTTATTGTTCACCGAGGTGATCATAAAAAATTCTCACAGGAAAGATGCAAATTTTAAATCATGGCCACATTTATGGGAAAATAAACACCTTGAGCAGCCAGAAATGTTATTTTGGCTTTAAAAATAACACTTTAACCAAACAATACAAATGATAAAAGCAGGATTAAAGTATAACCTGATGTTTGTATCCCAAATGAATAAAGATAAAAAGATTTCAGAACTAAGAACATAATTTTATCCCCTTATATTATTTTAAAGCCATATAATTTCTGGAAAATTAGAGAAATATTTGTGCATATTTGCTTGAATAGATTATTGAGATTCTTAATGGCTTTTATTTTAATATACATCTCAAAAGAATCCCTATCCAATAGATTTCCCTATCTATATATATAAACTGAAGTGCTTCAACTTTTAAGAACTCTGTCAATATTATAGGGTTTTTCTTTTTCTCCTAGGCTATTACTTTAAATTAGAATATAATTGGTATTTATGAAAAATGAATTATAAGCCATTTTTTCTTTGCAGATGAACAAGCTTTTCAGAATGAATAAGGAAACACTTAAACAGGAACTCAAATAAGAGAAACTTTTATTTAGCATTTATAGCTTATGCTTCCATGGAATCTTGCATAAGTGGTTTGATGCTTTACTGAGTCTTTATATATGCCTAATAAGCACCTAGCACAGCTACACATCTTACTAAGAAGAGACAGGAAGATCTTTAGCTGTATACTTCATTCCCAGTAAGACCCAAACCCTCAGAGGTAAATGACTATGTGAGCATCATTTCAGCAAAAGGCACCGGGCACACCCTGTGCATGCTGCGGCTTGTTGACATGAACCAGGGCAGGCAGACACCAATAATACATGAAGTGCGGTTCAGAGGCAATTAGGATCAGTTGTCAAGGCCAGGCCATTAATGAAAGAACATGTCAGAGGAGCTGGAGACTTCAATGGTTGAGGGCAAGAAGGCGATTTAGTGTGACAGATCGAGTCCTTCCAATGTCCTCAGTGGTACATGCTAATACCAGCCTTAACAACCTTTTGTGGCAGTGTATAATGCGACTAACATGGACTTTGATTCAGCAAAATGACTGCTGCCACTGTTAGTCTGTCTCATTCCAACAACAGTAAAAGCACTGCTACAAATAATTACCCACTTCCTTCTCCCCCTCCTCCATCTAATGCAGCCGTCTTTTATGCATGCAGTACCATTTTTCACTAGAAGGTCACAACGTTTATCATGCTGTTTTCTTTTTCTTTATGTGATGCCCTTTTCATTGATTAATATAATCTAAAGTCATCTAATAAAATAGGTTTTCTGAAGTAAAAGAAAATTAACTAAAAATTCAGCATTAGCTCATATGGTCAATAATAAACATGAAGGAAAGCCAATCAAACTAGACAAAAAGGAAACATTATCTATTATGTCAATTACTTCGGGAGGAGGTTGGGAGGCAGCAAGAGAGTTATTAACCTAGTCTACTGGATCAAAAAGTGTATGGTAACCTTAACCTCCATGAAAATGAAAAGCTGAAGCTTTACAAATAACTTGACACTGCTGCCCCTTCTTATTGTTGCAGTCACCACAACTAAATACTAACCACTAAGAAAAAAGCTCCACATATGAAATCCCTAACACCCACCTTAGAGGGTGAAAGAATGCATTGCATCTTAACATAGGACAACAACATCTTAAACTAAATATAAACCTTAAACTACATTTAAACTTGACAGACAGTACTTCAATGAGGGTATGTGGAACATCTTCAGGAAAACAAAATGACTGTAACTTTATTGTGATGTCACACATTTTCTGTATAAAACATGCAATCTTTCTTTCAGTAAAGCAGAGCTTCCAAATGTGCTGAGACCTTCAAGAAGCATTAAATATTACTTTCTGTCTAAATTGCCTGTTTTGTGTGCAGTACCACTTATAAATTACTTTCCAGTTTTTCAAATAGAGTCATTTGAAAAATATACTATTGCGTACATGCATGTGTTTGGGAGAATCTTAGCTACAAGCCGTGGCAGAAAAATCAATGGAACAGGTAGAATATATTCACTGGAACTTCACACACTTTTCTAGAAAGCATTCAAAATTTGTCAAAGTAGACAGTGTCCTACCAATGATAAAATTAGGTCTTGTGCCTTATTTTTCTTTTTACTACCTTATAGCAGATGACGTGGTACTCCCATATCATTCCTGTCACTTGGCAATGCCTGAACTGACCTTTCTGGAGGTAACACTACTTATCTGCTAATGACAAGAGAAGCCATCTTTGGTTGGATTAAAATCCTCTCTGATTGTGTATCTCTGCCTTGCCTGTTTTATTTCTATCTTGTTTTTCCTTCCGTCATATTTTCATCTTTATTGTTTAAAAGACCCCTCTCTCTCCCTTTTAATAATTTCTTCTCACTCCACATTTGCCAAGCTCTCCTTTTTTACCCAAAGTATCAATATTTTTCACTTCCACTTTCTAATTATTTTTTTTTTTGTATTTTTTATTGTCCTGGTTCACTTGCCTGTTTTATTTCTATCTTGTTTTTCCTTCCGTCATATTTTCATCTTTATTGTTTAAAAGACCCCTCTCTCTCCCTTTTAATAATTTCTTCTCACTCCACATTTGCCAAGCTCTCCTTTTTTACCCAAAGTATCAATATTTTTCACTTCCACTTTCTAATTATTTTTTTTTTTGTATTTTTTTTTGTCCTGGTTCTTTCCTTTGCCACTTTCTTCCTCCCACTTCTAAGATTCATCATTTTTTCATTTTATTCTTCTCATGTTTCTTCCAGCACTTTTTTCATTAGCTTCCTGTGGAATCCTGGTTCCACTGAAATTTATAATAAAACTCACATTGACTTCAACATGAACAGAATTTCAACTTTAGTGTTTAACAGTAGAAATGCTACTGGTATCAAGCGTCTAGTATTAGCAGTACCTGTTGCATTTAACACGATTAGCAGCAGTAGAAGTGATTTCTGTTGGGCTCATGTATTAGTGTGTCTTATACCAGAAGACATAGCCTTTGTGAGGTCTGAGGAAAAATTAGGAACAGATCAAGTATCTGGAACCAGCACTGATTATAACTATTTCATTCATAATCATTATTTGGTGGGTTTATATACAGGGGGAAATTACACTGGTCCCAGACTCTAGGAATCTATGCCAAAATTAAAACTAAGATTAATTCTTCCTCTTCTCCCAGCCAAAGAAAATGACAAATCATACTAAACAACCTCTTTCCTAACAGATGTCAGTGCTTAGCATGCATCTTCTTTCTCAATACCCTCAATAAAAAGGTGGGTCTTGTAGTATCCCTGAAAATTGTCAGGTTACTCGTATTTAGAAAAAAACCCCAGACATATCACATTTTTCCCTAAGAAAAAGACCCTAAAAACCCTTAGTTAAGAAAGGAGGAAGAAAAAGGCACCATGTGTTATGAGGAGACTTTCTTTGTACTATACTGGGCTTTCTCTTTTAAACTTAACATTCCTGTGATGCTGCCTAGTTTGTACAATCTATCATAATTCATTTTACTTTCATTGTAACATTTGTTTCTAAAATATTATTCCCTTTTGTAAATACTTATTTATAAAACAGTTCCTGCCTTTACACAAACACAATTAAACAGTGTTCTTCATTTATTAACTCATGTTTTAATAATGTGTTGCCACATGGGTTTGGCAATAATCATCACAATAAAGATAAGGACTAAAGATCACTACACACAGATGACATATATAATTAATAAAAAATATTCCTTATCATAAGGTCTAATGTTATAAAACTAAGAAATCTTACTTCAAAAGTAAATGTTTTAGATGAAACATCTTTCTGTGTAATTATAAACCTTTCACAAAAATGAGTTAATTTTAATAATAAATAGGCATATTTCACAAGCAAACTACAGAAATAGGCACAAATAAAACTCTAATATGAATATGTTAGAACATGCAATATTTCACAATGAAGATCTGTACTTAAACTGGTACTGTTTTCATCATTCATACAGAAAAAAAAGGTCTCTTTCCTGTTTGATCCTGATTTGGTTCACATTCCAATGCCTGTAAAATCACAGTGCATTCCAGTATAACTATTATGCTGTCTTACGCAAAGTTTTGGAAGGCTGTGTGGAAACAAGCTTATTTGTTACAACACACACATTTTATATAATTAGGTGAAATGACTAAGTAAGATGTCAGGAGAACTACAAGAAAGAAAATAAATGTTACACCCTATCAGTAATAAGTTTCCTTTCTCTCTATGCAAATGTGCTAAGAATTACAGCAAAACAAAAATAAAAAATAATTAGGAAATAAAATGACTCCTCTAGGTAATACTAAGAAAACATCTTTCACTTATATAGTACTTTCTTATCTCCAAGGATTCCAAAGTGCTTTACAAACAGATATTAATATATACTTAGAAAACTTCATCAACACTGCTACACCGCTATTTTTACAGAGAAAGGTAAGAGCTACTTGACAATTCACAACAATACTATCCAGGAATTGGGAAAGAAAGTCAGCTATCTTACCTAGCTGAAGTTGAATGCTCTATTTAGCAGCACAAAACAAACAAGGAATCTTGTTTGGAATTTAGATTAAATACTTATATTTTTGGACTGTTCTGGATTTTGCGCACAAGTTTTGAGAACGTCAAGTTTAGTTTTTATCTGAAAGATGGCACCTCCAGAGGGCGAGTGTGACTAAGGCTCTACCAGATTTGAGATTCAGAGTAGAGACTCACACAAACATCATAGTATAGGTAAAACAGAAGACCAGCAACTTCTAATGACTGGCAGACAAGAAAGGGAGACTATGTGAAAACCACTTGACTAGAACTTGAAAAAAAGGATCAGGATGTCAAGAAGCATGCTAAGAACTCTGCAAGAAGAGATTAAATCCTAAGCATTTTGAGCTAGAAAGGCAAGCAATCTTGCAAATATGGTTATGCCTATAGACTTTTCATTTCCATTCTAGACTAAAGACCCTAAAATAGCTGCCTTGCTTCCAAAAGGCTTAACTACAAATACATCACTACAAAAATACTACAAAATACATAATACTAGAAAAATACATCACTACAAAGTTATGCTGGTAGTAAAGCTCTCATGCTGAAGCTTCAAGAGAAGTTTTTTACACTCATTGGAGTAGCTATGCTGAAAACAGTGGTTCTCTAAACTCAGACTCAGAGAACACTGTCTGAGTAGAGGAGCTACACAGCTCTTCCTCAAACGAGTATCAGGAGTCTGGGACTGAGCACCAAAAGATGCACTCAGTTAAAACTGATTAAGACTGAAAAACTGCACTGAACGTCTGGAGTCAGTCTGGCCTTTGGATTATGTCTCAGTGGCCTAAAGGGGGGATAAGTCTTGAGCAGCTTCCACTCCTCCATGTTATTGCCTATGCGTATACATTGAAGGTCTTGGTGTGATGGTCACAGGACTCTGTACAAGCGGATTCATCAGGCACCTGATTAGACTTCTTACACATACATCATGATCCAGAGGACTGAGGGTTGCTTTAAATAAAAGCTTAAATGACTCAAGGATTTTTCCTAGGAGAACTCAGCTAATGTCAGGAGGAAACAGGTTTGTTATGATTACACAGAGCATGCTCAGTCGCATGGCATTGGTACCAAGTTATGATGCCAGTACAGTGCCACTAGCATAGTATGTTAGAAGGCCCCCCAAGTGGAAATGTTTCGTATTCTAACAGAGGAGTTTTTCTGCCAGTATTGATACAATCCCTCATCTTTCTCCCAAACAGACAAAATCATTTTTCTGGCAGCCTAACTGAATCTACCCCAGGATTTTGCGGGCATGCGTATATTAGCTATATACGGGCATGCAATATATTAGCTATATACAGCATCTAACCTCTGTTTGCTGGAGTAATATAATAGTATGGCTTCATCAGATTCACAGAGTATAGTCTGTCTTGTGTACAATAACATGATTTACTCCAGAAAGACTATGGGTCTATGGGTTTTGTTGTAGTATTTCTGTTAACTGTATTCACATTATTATAATATTGTGTAACTCAGTTTACCTCATTAGCCTGTGTACAGAAAAATAACTATTAAGTTCCAGGGCTGGATACAGGAAGGGCTAAACAAGATGAGCCCTTAGTATAACAGTCTTGAATGGCTTTGTTGACATATCAACAAAGTGAGATGCCCAACATTCAAGAGGTGTTGTGACAAGGTATACATGACAATGGGAAAGCAGAGGAAATGAGCAGCCCTGGAGCTCATGGCCAGAAGAATTGAAGGAAGTCAAGAAACTTTGGGGAGTTGGAGAGATTGGAAAGGGAACAGCTGAGTATCTTTGTGGGTGTTTAGGGATGTGTGGGCTGGACTGGGGTCAGAGAGACTGCTTAAACACTTTGGAGGGGGACAGAGAAACTCTGGCTGATTAACCTTTGCCCAATAAATGCCCTTACTGAAGAGACTATCTGCTCTGCTGCTTGAAACTGTGGCTTGGGCTAAGTCACCCCAAGAGGAGGTGAAGTCTCTCAGGAGCAGAACTAGCTACTAGCTTCTTGAGTCACGGCCATGGAGAACCAGGGAGGGTGAGGGATCAAAAGGCTGAGTGGGAAGGAGCTTGGGTTTTCCCTTGCTCCAGATGCCAAACCTGGACTGGCTTTAAGGAGTTCTCTCAGAGATCAGACAAGGCTGCAGCAGACCTGAGCAAGTACCATTCAGAAGGTCACTCTGTGACAGATACATCCTAAAAAACAGGGGTTTTTTTCCATTCAGTTTGGGTGTATTATATTTGTTTCACTATGTGGAGATGCGGAATAAACTTCCATTAGATTATACCCTTTTAAAGTCACTAGGTAAGCAGCCCAGACCTGGAAAAAATTCACAGATGTGCTAACACTGGGGATGATTCAGCAATTGAACAGTCCATGGGCCTCACAGAAGGTACTGATACCTAGGAAGTACAGGCCAATTAGATTCTATGTGGAGTACAGAAATATTAGTGTAATCATAGCATCTAAAATGTATCTCATAGCTAGGATTAATTAGATATTAGACAAGATGGAGAATCCAGGTTATCACTACAGACCTCACTAAAAGACCTGGTCAACTGCCTTTGCACTAAGGGGCTAGGCTGCTTTGATCCTGAAATGGCTTAGTTCTTCGTTTTTGCCTTTTAGTCTGAAGGAGGCTCCAACACCCCTCAGCATCTGGCAAATCATGTAATAAGGAGAACTGAGGAGTCTGCCCTGCATATACTGAAAACATTTAGTTTTTAGCCGAACTGGAAAGAACATGTGTCCTGGATTAAGCAGTTTAATCGTTATAAGAAGCAGAATGCAAAGGTGTAAAGTGAGCGGGGCAAAAGAGGCTTGTCTGGGACACAAGAGGAGTATTTCTATAAAGTCAGAATTACAAAAGTGAAGGCTGTTAAATGACTGGCCTACTTTCAAAATAAAAAAAACCCAGCCCTAATCCTTCAAGCACCTTCAGTTTTATGTACCCCCAAGGCTGGGAGACAGCTGCAATCTCCCACGCCTGAGGGTGTGTAGGACACCTTACCCATAGGAGCTTGCTTCTTTCCAGAGCACAGGGAGCCCAGGATAGGGTTTCCACTACACTGACAATGAGGCATGATGGGATTGAATCTGTGATCCCACAGTCATGCCTCCTGCCATACATGAGTGGCATTGCAAGAGGCATAATTGTGTGGATCATGCATTAGTTCCTATTGTACCTTTATCTTCACATTTAGAGGGGCCCTAAGAGAAACAAAAGATTATATTTTCTTTTTTCTTTTTTTTTGGACCCTCTTGATTTACCTTTTCTTGACATGTTTTAGTTCTGTCATGGAAAAGGTTGAGTACAAGTGCAGATTCAGACTGATGTATCAAGTCATTTTTCAAACACGCTATCTTCCTCGTCAGTGCTTCAAGTCTTTGATTACATTCCAATTAATTATAAATGTAAATACTTTCCCCTAATAAATACAGAATGGGCATACATGATGGGGGTCTACCATACAGTAAATTAATACGAGAGTCATATAAATAAGGTCCTGATCCTCTAAGCACTGACACCAATACTTAACTTCATACACATCAGCAGTCTTGTCGAAACTGCAAATATAAGGATAATCATTAGGATAAGTGTTTCTGGATCAGGGTTTGCGTGTTAGAGTCTGGCCCCACTGAAATTAATGGAAAACTCCCATTGACTTTAATGTGGTCACAATTTCATTTTGGGCTAGATCACCAAAGAGAACTAGATATTGCAATGTTTAACATTTAAGCACAATCCACAATCCTGAGTTACATGCCTAAATGTCTTATATCATGCTTCAGGAGATTCAAGAATCTCATGGGATTGACAACAACCAACACACTGAGTAGAGCGATACCTACATTAGCCAGTATGAAAGTGAAGAGAAGGACTGTCTTAAATCCTGTCCCTTCCTGGTGTCTAATTCTAGATGAGAGATGAATATCAAGTGGAGATTCACAGCTCTAAGCCCTCTTTTAGATTTAGGTGCCTATTTTTTTGCCTTCAAAAAGGGCAGAATTGTCACTTCTCTCCTTTAAAACATGAGGTGAGAAGTTGGCAGAAGCCCCTCTTATATAGTAGCTTAAGGTGCTGATAGAAGTGATATTTGGTATATGATCGGACCCTGAAAGCACTCTAGCCATGCCCTGACAGAAGAGCATGGCTGCAGAACACTTTAAAAGTGCCCAATCATGTGACAATTTAACCCTCATTTAATGAGGGTTCAGATGAAGGAGCTTCAAAGTGGAGCGCCTTCATTAACTTCTGTTTGTCCCCGTGTGTGAGCAGGGCTGGGCTTCAGCCCAGCTCTGCCCCCAGTGCTATATTTAGGATGGGAGGAGAGAGAAGGCAGGGGAGGGAGCTCCAGTCTGGGGTTTGCCCTGCCTGTGCTTGGGGGAGGGGACAGGTGGACTGCAGCACCTGCTATTAAACATTGCAATTCCCCACTCCAATCCACCTTAACCCTGAGCCCTATCAGGCATAAATTGGGCAAACCCAAGACCAGAGCTCCCTCCTATGCCTTCTCTCCCCACCCATCCTGAAGAGAGCAGAATTGGGAGGGGAGGGGGGCTACAGGAGAGAGGCTGCAGACACACAGCCTCTCTTTGATAGCTTAGGTCCAAAGTGGTGCTCAATCCCCCCTTGCCCACTACCCTGACCAAACAGGCTAAGTACAAATGGTCAAAAAGCACAAGGCTGAGTCAATTCAATCTTCCCAGGTTAATCTAAACTGTGTACATTGAACCAATAGTCAAGTGAACAGCCATTCACTTTTGATTCCAGAAATGCAGCCACATACCTCCAGGCCAGGAGGGCACTAAAGCATGCCTCCCTGCTTGGCCGGAGCAGACAACTAGGCCAAGGCTAGCCCACCCACCCTGCAAGGGACTGTGAGTTAACTTCAATCTAGAAGGGATCTGGGACAGAAGTTCAATAAACTGATCAGTTTATTAACCTAAATCCGTTAAGTCTGATACTACATCTATCCAGGTTTATCTTAAACTGTTTTCAGCCAATTTGAAAGCAGCTAATGTGCACTGAACTTCTGTTGTGTTACAGATTTGAATTGATTTCTGATCACTTACAACAGTTTGTGTGTAATTTTTGTCCCTAGCCACAGTGAACACGTGCTGTTGGGTCAGGGGGTTCTCTGTAACTCATGATGCTTTCTCTGAAATGCCATGAGTTACAGTGTGGAATTGCATGTCTGTCAACACCCTTAGTGTCCAGAGCACTCACTGAAGACATAGGGCAGTGGTTGACAAGGGTTTTGCAATGGTGGGCCAGATCAACCCATCTCAGGTGTGAGGTGAGTCGGTACTCCTAACCTGGCCACTGCTACAAAAGCTGCTTCTCCCTGCCACTCACCTATGAAGTGAGAAAAGCTGCCACTGTTGCCCATCCAGGGCTCATGTAAAGCCCTCTGGCTCTGCAAGCTGTATCCAATGACTCTGCAGGATGGCCATTATGTTGCTAGCTCTGGAAAGGAGCTGAGAAGACATAAAATCTATGACTTCCTCACCTGGAGCAGGCA
>NW_005842101.1:2330022-2340022 GCF_000455745.1 Alligator sinensis | reverse complement strand
TTTCTCCAACATATAGCCCTTCAAAGATAAAATGTCAATAACTAGACAGGCTAGGTGGGTCTTCCCCCAGAAGTTGGCATATCGGCGTAACAGTTAAGAATATAAGTATTACCGTAAGAATGTAAGGAGAGTGAAAGTCTAGAGTCTTTGCCATAAAGACTGAACATAAAGACTGAACATCTGTTTAATCTTGTTTAATCTTGTATCCTGGCTTTGACAGTGGCATGTAGTAGATGCTTAAAAGTAAAGAAACAAGACAGAGTGATCAATTCCATCATGCCCTCCTGTCCCTCCTAGTCACCATAAGTAAGTTATATCTCTAACAGTAGTAATATCCCCTGATGGACACATTCACTAAAATCTGCCTAATCTCTTTTTGAACCATCTTACTTTTGCTCCACAAAATCCTATGGCAATGAGTTTCACTTGTTAATTATGCATTGTATAAGAAAAGTACTTCTTTTTGTTTGTTTTAAACATGCTGCTAGATAATTTGACCAGGAGCTCTTTGGTTTTTAACAGTTTTTTATGTTATGAAAAACGGTTCATTACATTACATTACACTATTCACTTTTTCTACACTAATCATACTTCTGTAGACTTTAACACATCCCACTTGTCTTTCAAGCTGAAGAGATGTAATATTTTCAGTTTCTTCCTGCATAGAAGTCTCCCAAGATCCCTGACCATTTTTGATGATCCACTTTCTGTACCTTTTTAGCTCAATACTTTTTTGAGAAGGGGTGATCAGATTGTTTTTCTTTCTGTTCATACCTTTTGGATACAAGCTAAAAAGTATTCTAATAATTTTTTTTCACAGGAACAGGCTCAGATCAAATGTAGGTCACTTTATATTTCTTAGGAGCAGCCATTTCAACGAGATCGTCCCAACCAAGGATTTGTCTACCCAGGTCTTAAAAACTGCCAAGGATGGAGATTCCACAACCTCTCTGGAAAGTTTGCTCCAGTGCTTTACTACCCTCATGAGAAAATTCTTCCTGATATCTGACCTGATAACTTCTCTTGCTGCAACTTAACACTACTGCTCCTTGTTCTGTCATCTGCCATCACTGAAAACAGTCTGGCTCCATCCTCTTTGGAACCACCCTTCAGGTAGTTGAAGGCTCCTTGGTCTTCTTTTGTCCAGACTAAATAAGTCCAGTTCTCTCGTCCTCCCCCTCATAAGACATGTGCCCCAGCCCTCTAACCATTTCCACTGCCCTCCGTTGGACTTTCTCCAATTTGCCTACATCCTTTCTTTAGTGGGGGACCCAAAACGGGGCACCATATTCCAGATGTGGCCTCAGCAGTGCCAAATAAAGGGGGATAATCACTTCCCTTCCCCTCCTACTAATGCAGCCCAGTATGCTGTTAGCCTTCTTGGCAACAAGAGCACACTTTTGGCTCATATTCAGGTTACTGTCTACTGTAACCTCCAGGTCCTTTTCTGCAGAGCTGCTAATTAGCCAGTTAGTCCCCAGTCTGTACTGGTGCACGGGATTGTTCAGGACTTTGCACTTGTCCTTATTGAACTTCATGAGATTTCTTTTGGTCCAGTCCTCCAATTTGTCTAGGTCTCCCTGAATCCTAACCCTACCCTTCAGTGTATCTACTATTCCACCCAGCTTGGTGTGACTTGCAAACTTACTGAGGTTGCACTCCATCCCATCTTCCAGACTGTTGATGAAAATATTGGACAAAACTGGCCTCAGGACCAACCCCTGGGAAACTCCACTTGATACCAGCTGCCAGCTAGGCATCAAGCCATTGATTACTACCCTTTGAGCTTGACAATACAGTGAGCTTTCTATCCATCAAAGATGGCCAGATATGATTCTAGCCATATCACTCCTTTGTCTACAGAAACTGGAATACCTTAAGTATGCTAGGCCATGGTTCTGACAAGGACACCATTTTAGCACTGGTAGCCAGCCAAATGTTACTGAAGGATTCCCCTAGATCAGCAGTTCCCAAACTCTGACAGATTGTGCACCACCAATTTAAAATGATACAACCTTAAGAACCACCAGCAAATTTTTTTCATATAAAGTAATTATAATAATTCTGTTAACACATACCACTGACAGGTTGTCTGCATACCACTGGTGGTACCCATCCCACAGATTGGGAACTGCTGCCCTACATTAAGCTGATCTGTTTTCATTGCTGAATATACCAACTTCATCTGCAGATACTGCCATTGCAGTAAAAGTCAAGGGCATTACACCCAAAATTCAGGCATGGACTATTTATATAACTATTTGGAGAGGAAAAAATTCAGTATCTTACATACTATGCTGTTTAGTACACTGGCTGGACATGGTGCACCCCTGCGGCTGGGAGCCTTGTCAGTTGACAGGCTCCCAGCCACAGGGGAGACCCTCCTATACGTGTAAATTAAAGTTGGATACCAACCAGCTATAAAGTTAGTACACATTTTTGAGGTCTAACTTTATAGTTGGTTGATATAATAGGTACTTTGCATGTGCAGCTGGTCTCAATTTACTGCACAATCAACTAACTAATTGTGCAAGACCAGGCATGTATAGAGGGGGCTGAGTGTTACTATGGTTCATTTTATAGAAGGAGCTAAAGTATTAATTTCTCATGCTTTATTTTTCCCCACAGTTATGTAATTTTCTCATCTGTAATTATGCCACCAGAAGGCAGATATCAAGACTGAATTGAATTCAGCAACTTTCTTCCTTTAAAAATAAATTTTGTCCATTTTTATTGTTTATCTATAACTATAGTTCTAAATTTTTATGACACAGCTCATTTATGTAGGCCAGATATCCTGTCTTTTATGCGTTAATATTCCAACTCAAATCCTTATTGTACTTATATGTTTTGTGGTCCTTGTAACTCTGATAGACAAGGTTCTTTGGATAAATCTGATATCTTTTATTAGACCAACTCAATAGTTGGAAAAAATTCTTCTTTGCAACCTTTTGGTTACAAATACCCTTCGTAAGAAGAATTTTTCCAACTATTTGAGTCAGTTTAATAAAACATATAAGATTTACCCAAAGAACCTTGTCTCCCTATGTCCTTAGACCACCACGGCTACAACCTATAATCTTGTAACTCTGCTAAAACACAGCATTGCATGCATTAATTTTCTATTTTGTTGTTTTTACATGGAAATATTGTATATGTTGCAACCTGACTATACTGTAATTATATTGCAATTTTAAATAATAATAAATAATATACAATAGCACAAGTCTATGGGTGGGGATATACATCAGGTAATGCCACATCTCACTGTTAATCTACTATAAATTCCACAGTTGTGAAAGAACTGTTTTTTAAATATTCAACCACATTGTAGATGGCATTCAGAAATTTTTTTTAAAATCACTAAAGAAGAATATGTCTCTTCATATCTAAAACACAGGAACAGAATAATGATTTAATCAGATTAAAGAAGTCGTTTCCAATTCTGTAAAGACTGCTAAAAGGTTTTTTAATTAAAACATCTTCAACATTTAAATACAACTTCCCCTAGCAGGTATAAGTCTGTTGAAGTCAAAAGATCTGTGCCAATTTAAATCAGATGAGAAACTGCCCTTTGATTAGAACTGTTACTCATCATGAAAAAGCCAAATAAATAAAAATTGGTATTTTAAGGCATAAAATACCTCCGTAATTTGCATCTCCTGTTCCCTATCAGCAGAATGGTGAAGTGAGGGACTCCAGGGAAAAAGGAAACACATGTGTTCAAAAGTAGCTAAGGGAGAGGTGGCTCATGTTGAGTACACTTACTACTTCAATGAGATCTCTGCTTAATCTTTTTTTTTTTCTGGAGGGGCGTAGGAGATTTCCCAGATAGGTCAATATAAGCCTGCTCTCTCACATACAGATGAAGGTGTCAGGTTCTACACTTTATGAAATATTAGTTGAAGCAATCTTATCATATATGTAAGTATTGTATAAATCTATACTTACGAACCAATGGATTGTGTGGAAATAAATAATGTCATGTAATACTGTGTTTAAACGTTAAGCATACTTATATAATTCAGTGCCATCCCTAGATTTAGGGGGTGAGGTGGTACAGACAGACTCCCCTTCTGCTGCCTCCACTGTCCCCAGCTGACCCAAGCTCCAGGGCTGATCCCATCCTGCTCCAGCTGTGCTTATGACTGTGTGGGATGCTGTGGACAATAGTGGTGGAGCGTAAGTTCCTCTTTCCGGTGCCTGTTCCTGGCCAGCAGGAGACACTGTTGGGGAAAGGATGTAGTTGAGCAGAGGACAGGTGCTGGAAGGAGGAACCTGCATGCAGCTGCTGCTGTCCTCAACTCAGCTCAACAATCTGCAGCCCACAGCTGGAACAGGATAGGAGCAACTCCTGGGTCTAGGTCAACTGGGAACAGCAGTGGCAGCAGGGGTGGGGTGGAGGGGCTGAGTTCTTCCTTCCAGCATCTGCTCCTGGCCTGTGGAGGTCATTTGGAGGGTCGGAAGGGGCAGAGAACAGACCCTGGAAGAAGGAACCTGCACACTGCTTGGCCAAGTGTGGCAGTCCCTGGCATAAGTGGGACAGGAGTGCTTCTGGAGCTGTGCTTCTGGAGCTGTGGCAACAATAGCATGGGTCCCCCACTTCAAATGTCTTATCTCTGTCTTGCAGGGGTTTCGGTTGTAGCCATGTTGGTCTAAGGATATAGGCAGACAAGGTTCCTTGGGTGAATTTGATATCTTTTATTAGACCAACCCAAATGGTTGGAGAATAGTTATTAAGCAAGCTTTCGGGTTCAAAAACCCTTCGTCAGGCTCAGGAAGCTGCAGCAGTTGGTGTGTGCTCCATCCAGGTGTGTGCTCCATTCAGGAAGAGCACACACCAACTGCTGCAGCTTCCTGAGCCTGACGAAGGGTTTTTGAACCCGAAAGCTTGCTTAATAACTATTCTCCAACCATTTGGGTTGGTCTAATAAAAGATATCAAATTCACCCAAGGAACCTTGTCTGCTTATCTCTGTCTGGATCCCTGTGTCCCTTGCCACCCTAGGGGCTCTATCCACTCCTTGCCCCCTTCCTCCATGGTCTGAGGGGGGTGTCAGGCACCTGCCTTTAGCAGTCTAGATCTACCCATGTCTTAATATATAACAAGGTATTTCACATATTCCAAAGCTGAGGCCTTTGTATAAAACAAAACTATCCAATAAAAAGAATATTTATATAGTATATGTATATTTATAAATTTAGCAGGTGCACAAAGGATAACAATTTACACACTGGCAAGTTCAAATCTAAAGAAAGAGTATCTATGCAAAAAAATCCTCTACACATTTTTGAGATCTAGATCATAATTTTTTCAGTCCTTGTCTCCCCACTGAGACACGGATGTATCCTATGCCATTTTTCCATCTTGAGACTTAAATTCATACCTTTTTTAGGCTGACCTTTTGCTGGCAAAGACTGGCAACGTGTTACCTACAGACAACTTCCTTAAAATATGTACCAATTTAACAAGAGTTCAATATTCTTTCAGTAACTAGAAGCAATCTGACTCAACCTCCCTTTCCAGAGAAAGGTAATGGAGCAGTTTTCCAAATTCTATATCCAACAATACCTGATTAGAACTAATATCCAGATGGTTTCAGAGATAGAGAAATCACAGACAAAGCAAAGACAATCCACTCCTGGCCATGGACACATCCAACCTCCTAATAAAGCTTGGCCTTTTTATGGCATTCAACACTACCAATCATGAAGTATTATTTCAGCTGTCAAAAACATGGGAGGTAAGTGTGGTACTGCATTACATGGCTCTAGTTCTTCTTGGCAGACTAATTTTAAAAAGTTATAAAGGGAAGCTATTTCTTCCCTTCAAATGCATTTGGAGGCTCATGAGCTTCTACCCTCTTTCGCATCCTATTCAACACTTAAGTAAAACCATTATTAGAAATTGTGAAATGTCTATACAATACAATGTCAAACAAAATGCAGACAAATATACTGTCAATAACCTCTCCATATTGAATACAAATGTCATAATCACCCAACTGTTCCAAAGTCTTAAACCAGTAGCAAAACAAAGAGTGACTACAACAAAACACAGAAAGACAACCTGGTAGGCAAAGACAAATCTTTGAATAACTGGCTAGCTAATTCAGCTACATCTTTTTCAGCTGAGGTTTTGTAGAGCCTTCAGACAGGTTTTGTAGAGCCTTAGAAAATCTTCTGCATTCTACATTTTTTATTCATATAAATATATCTGTTTCTCTCTATACAGAGATATACATCTATAGATCTATAGATTTATAGATCTATAGATATATATATTACAAAAAACACCACTATAAATACCTTTGCCATCACAAGACTTAAAAAGTTGTGCCACATCGTCTTAGGTACAGATCTAACCAAAGTGATCTATACATTTGTGATCTACAGTCTTATCTACTGCAACCCAATGTCCCTAAAAAAAGAAATGATGTAAGCAAAGAAGCTCCATATGATCTAACATATTGCAGTGTCCCTATTAAGTAACAGAGGCTGATGGGAACATTTCATTCCCAGTGTTCCACTGTTTCAGTATTCACTGTAAGACCAGATTTATTCTTTCATTATGATTCCTTTATTCTTTTATTATGATTACTATTCTCAGAGACCATGATTGACACTGTTCATCTGGAAATGGGTGTACCATGTGTTTTTAGGAGTTACGCTAAATAATCTTCAACAATCTGGAATTTTGTTGTGGTAGTGGGGACAATGACTTTTAGGCGGTTGTGAAACTTCTGAAAATAGTTCAGAATATCTACAAATACTGCTGTCTCCAAGAACAAATACACGACCCAACATTCACAGAATGTTTCCATAATATTTATTACTATTAAAAAGATATCATGCCCTGATATTCAAGAAGACAGTGAAATAAATAAATAAAAGCAAATAATGCCAAGCAGACTAACGAGTTGGGGGGGAGGCGCCTCGGTAACCTTATTTATTCAGGTCTTTATCTCAAATGAGGCACATTGCAAAGCCTATCTTTTCACACAGGCTTTTCCCTAGAGAGATAGCTAAGTATGGTATTTGTATTTCATTGTGGGGTTAATAGATATTCAACAAACTTTTAAATGATAAATCGTGTTGCATAATACAGTAAAATCCCTGTTATCTGGGATTTTACTAACTGGGATACTCTAGTAACTGAGATTTTCAGCCGGCCAGATGGACTCAGGGGGCGGGGGGAGAAAAGTTCGCACATCGCTGCCACCACCAACACCCCCTGCCCCCATGCGGCCGCCACAACTCCACCCCATCTCACCCCACCCCACCCCACCCCCACTCCACGTCTGGGTGGAAGCTGTGTCCTCATATAACTAGCATTTTTACATTACTGGCACCCCCCATTCCCCACTCATGCCAGAAATCAGGGATTTTACTGTAGATGTGTTTAAATATGTGCATACATATAGAGAGAAAACAGTGGTCTCTCTCTCTTATGGTCATTGTCTTCTATCAGAGTTGAATGTCTCTGTTGATTCAAGGAACTTGATATGTGCTTACCTTTTCCTTCCAGAAAGAGTGAAGAAAGAGAGTTTTCTTCCTCTTCTAGCTACTGGGTACAATCTGGCACTGACTTTCTTGCTGAATATAACATAGGTCTAAAATTTGGCAAATTGCTGGCATAGTGCTTGCATCAAACTACGCAGAGTTAGTAATCTTTGATTATCCTGGGCTTATGTTCTGTGATAGCGGGAGCCACTCCTGAGGACCAGAAACAGCGGGGACAAACCCCGATGCTCTGGGAGATAGACCCTGGGACTCCGGCCCTGCAGAAAACCCACCTCAGAGGTAGGCCCGGTCAACAAGTGAGTCACATGAGCCGGCACTGCACTGGCTTTTCAAGCATCTGTCAATCAAGTTTGGCAGTGGCTGGCTGATTATGTCAGCCGTGGCTGCCGCCGCAGAGGATTTAAAAACTCCAGCAGAAGCTAGGGGCAGAGAGGGAGGCAGGAGGCAAGAAGCCAAGCTCGCCAGGGTGCGACCCGGCCAATCTGTAATCGTAGATGACCCTGCCCCACAGAAAGTAGGTGAGGGCAGTGTCTGGGAGACAAACAAGGCTCATCGACCCCAGGCTCCACAAGAATGGGCTTGGGTTTGGCCACCAACCCCAGGGCCTGGGCAGGTTTTATTAAACCCTGAGCCAGCAGAGGGCACCGCAGGTACAAGGCCAGCACTGGGGTCAAGCAAGGTTCAGGACCAGGAGTGAACAACAGGCTGCAACCACACGTCTGCACTGTAAGCAGAGGTGAGTTGGCTGGGGTCCCTCGGCTGGACAAGAGAAGCCGGAACCACAGGCTTGTACAGCGGCACAACAATTCTGATGGTTGGTGAGTGGATGGGGTGTAGGAGAGGCAGTGCCCCAGGACCAACTGCGATGGGGCAGTGAGTACCTCAGTCTCTGGGCCTGGGCTAGGAACACCACTGAACCCCTCCTTTTCAGTTAAATTCCATCAAGTTGTGGCAGGAGAGTTGGGGGGCCTGTCCCAGGAAGCAGAGAGATACTCACAGTGCCTACCAAGGTCGTGACAGTGGTGCATTGGCTGGGAAAGTCATCAATAGAGGATCAGTGATCCTGACTCAGTGGAGGCCACCGTGCAGCTGGCCGCCATGGCCCACGCAGAGCTCCTTACCCAGGCCATTCAGGCAATAGGGGAAGTGCTTGGGATGAAGCAGAGGCAAGGGGCACACCAAGAGGAATGGATGCAACAGAACGCATCCCTGTTTAAGATGCCTCGGATGACTAGGGATGATGATCCAGAAGCTTATATAGAGGTGTTCGAGTGAACACCCGTACAGACTGGGCTTGATTGCTCACAATGGGCTTGCCAGCTAGGGGACCTAGTTGTTGACAAGGCCCAGGCAGCATACTGGGCCCTGTCATGGGAGGAAGCCTGTAATTACGATACAGTAAAAGCCGCCATCCTGTACAGGCCAGAAATATCACCCGAGAGCTACGGGCAACCCTTTAGGGCATGAAAGGCAAATGAAGTTAAGAGGCCCTGAAGTCTCATGCAATATTTGAGGGATGCCCTGAACAAATGGCTCCCAGTGAACTGATTTGATCGGGAGGGAGTAACAGACCAAGTCCTACTGGAACAGTTGCTATGGGATTTGAATGATGAGATGCAGCCATGGGTAAGATGGCACCAGCCACAGAACTGTGAGGAGGCACTCTGCCTAGCAGAAGCATTCTCCATCTCGGAGAATGAGTGTGGCTGTAGTCAGGGGTTATGTGCCCTGGTTGTAAACCCCATATGGGAAGGGGAGAAGATGGGCCCCCAGAAAGGAACAGTGAGAGGCGTAGTATGTTACCACTGTGGCAAGGTCAGTCACGTCTCCAGGGAGTGCGGATTGGGCCCGAGCGAATTAAGCCATGTGACAATGGCCCCCCCCCCCGCCCGCCCCCCCCCCCCCCCCCCCCGCAACCGAGGGACAGGTCCAGGGAAGTAAAGCAGTGCGAACCCATGGACTGCAGTTTCGGGTCTGCGTCACAGGAGAGTGGATGGGAATGCCTGGTGGTGACAGCATGGATTGGGGACTGAGCGGTCCGGGCAACCTTTGACACTGGGTGTTCACAGTCTCTACTTTGCGCTGACTTGGTACCAAAGGTCGGCATGAAGAGGGCCAGCCCCCTCACTACGACATGTATCCTGGGGGAAGAAATGTGCTTTGAGAGCTGCTACCTGCCTTTCAGGGTGATGGAGTTTCAGGGTGAGCTGAGGGTTGGGCTGGTCCCATCACTGGCTTGCAAAATTATCATAGGCTATGAGTGGGACCCCATACATATAGTTTTGGAGTGAGAATGACAGAGGAAGAGAGGAAACACCTAAGGAGAGGCGAAAACTGGGCCAGGGAAATGAGCACCCAACAGGGAAGAGATGAGGGGGCGCGCATAAACTGGGAGCAGGTGGCCAGCGTGGCTCATAGATTCATAGATGTTAGGGTCGGAAGGGACCTCTATAGATCATCGAGTCCGACCCCCTGCA
>NW_005842101.1:2326193-2329676 GCF_000455745.1 Alligator sinensis | reverse complement strand
AGAGGGGAAGTATCACCTCTTTGGATCTGTTCGTCATGCATCTGCTGATGTACGATAAAGTGCCATTGGCTTTTTTGATGGCTTCGTCACACTGCCGACTCATGTTCATCTTGGAGTCCACTAGGACTCCAAGATCCCTTTCTGCTTCCGTGCCACCCAGCAGGTCATTCCCTAGGCTGTAGGTGTGCTGGACATTTTTCCTCCCTAGGTGCAGCACTTTGCATTTCTCCTTGTTGAACTGCATTCTGTTGTTTTCTGCCCACTTGTCCAACCTGTCCAGGTCTGCTTGCAGCTGTTCCCTGCCCTCCGGCGTGTCCACTTCTCCCCATAGCTTTGTGTCATCTGCAAACTTGGACAGAGTACATTTCACTCCCTCGTCCAAGTCACTGATGAAGACATTAAAAAGTATCGGTCCAAGGACCGAGCCCTGCGGGACCCCACTTCCCACACCCTTCCAGGTCGAAACCGACCCATCCACCACGACTCTCTGGGTGCGACCCTCCAGCCAATTCGCCACCCACCGGACTGTGTAGTCATCCAAGCCACAGCCTCTTAACTTGTTCACCAGTATGGGGTGGGATACCGTATCGAAGGCCTTCCTGAAGTCTAAGTATACGACATCCACCCCTCCTCCTGTGTCCAGGCGTTTCGTAACCTGGTCATAAAAAGAAACTAGATTGGTCAGGCACGATCTGCCTGCCACAAATCCATGCTGGTTTCCCCTCATCATAATTTGTCCTGCCGGGCTCTCACAAATGTGAGCCTTGATAATTTTTTCAAAGACTTTGCCAAGGATGGAGGTGAGACTGACTGGCCTATAGTTGCCCGGGTTCTCCTTCCTCCCCTCAGTTCTGGCAGGCCCAGCAGGAGGATCCTGAGCTACAGCGATTGGTGGAAAAGGACTCCAGAGAAGGGACATAAGCAGGAACAGTCAAATGTGCAGGAACAGTCCACTGTGAAGGAAACGGGGGTCTTCTATATTGGGTATAGAGGGGGTAAGGGCCCGGGATTGAGAAATGCCAACTAGTGGTACTGACCCCATTCTGCTGACAGATCTGGCGGTTGGTCCACGACATCCCATTGGGAGGCCACCTGGGGCGTAGTAAGATGAAAGCATGGATTGCCCGTGACTTCTTCTGGCCGCACCTACAGGATGATGTAGAGCAATGGGGTGCGGCACGTCCCGAGTGACAAAGAGCTCAAGAACGGAGGCCGCTTAAGGCCCCTCTACAGCTAATGCTGGTAATTGAAACCTCCTTCTCACGTGTGGCATTGGATACTGTATGGAGTCTCATGTGGGACACCAATCCATACTGGTCCTGGTGGACTACGCCACGCAGTTCCTTGAAGCAGTACCATCACAGCAACTCAGGAAGCAGAAGGGTTGTTAAGCTATCTTGCCCAAGCAGGGATACCTCATGAGATCCTCACTGACTAGGGAACCAATTTCATGCTGGGAGTAATGAGGGCCCTGTGTAATACCTTAGGCATTACTCATTTGAAGACATCTGTATACCACCCACAGTCCAATGGGCTGGTGGAGAGGCTAAACGGAACGATTAAGAGAATGCTCCAGAGGTGGGCACAGGAAGACGCACATAAGTGGGAAACGGTACTAACGCCACTGTTGTTTGAACTATGTGATGTGCCACAGGAATCAACTCAATTCTCACCATTCCATCTCATGTAAGGGCACAACCCAAGAGGATTGCTGCATATGATCAGGGAAGAATGGGAGAGATCGGTGGGACCCAGGGTCATGGCCGGAAGTTACCAGCAGAAATTACAGGAACAACTATAGAGAGCATGAGAGATCGCTACCCAGAATCTACGAGAGTCACAAGAACAGCAGAAGGCCCAGTACGATAGCAGGGCAAAGCCGCGAGTGTTCCAACCAGGGGTTATGCTATTGGTTATGCTTCTTACGTCTATGAGGACACAACTTACAAAGTGGCAAGGACCATTCAAAGTGGTCAGGCACATGGGACCTGTGGACTATGAGGTCTTTAAGCCCGGACACTAGCAGCAGCAACAAATTTACCATATCATCCTACTCAAGGAATGGAAGACTCCACAGGGTTGGATGGCACAGCATGAAGAAGAGGACGGGGAGTTAGAATTCGCTTATGTGGAATTAAGGACCAACAAGGTACCAAAAGCACAGGTCCAATTCGGGGAGGGTCTAAATGCTGGGCAATGACGTAATTTAACCAAGTTGGTGAAAGCCTTCCAGGATCACAGAATCATAGAAGTAGGGTCGGAAGGGACCTTGTAGATCTTCAAATCCGACCCCCTGCCTGGGCAGGAGGAAACTGGGCTCAAATGACCCCAGCCAGGTAGGCATCGAGCCTCTTCTTAAAGACCCCCAGGGTAGGAGCCAGCACTACTTCCCTTGGAAGTTGGTTCCAGATCCTAGCCACCCTAACTGTGAAGTAGTTCTTACGGATGTCTAATCTAAACCTACTCACCAACAACTTGTGGCCGTTATCCTGAGGGGCACTAGGGGAAACAAGGTCTCCCCCAAACCCTTCTCGTCCTCCCTAGTGAGTTTATAGACAGTCACTATGATGTGTTCCAGGAGATCCCTGGCCAGGCTCGAGGAGTAGAGCATGAGATTAGGACCCTGCCTGGGGCACTAGTCAGAGAAAGGTGGTGACCCATACTCCAACAGCTATAAGAAGAAGTCTGTCAAGAAATAGACAAGATGCAGAAGCAAGGTATCATCTGCCCATCACAAAGTCCTTGGTGCAGCCCCATAGTACCCACTGCTAAACCCGATGGGTTGCTCCAATTGTGCATTGACTATCAAGAGCTAAATGAGTTGACAACTTTTGACGCATTCCCCATGCCTCATGTCGCCCGCCTCCTGGAGAGGATAGGGGAAAGTAGGTTCATATCCACCACAGACCTAGCCAAGGGATGCTGTCAAATTCCGATGAAACCATCAGATTGTGCCAAGACTGCCTTTGGAATAGCCTGGGGCTCATTCGAATTCCTACGAATGCAATTTGGGCTTAATGGGGCTGCAGCTACTTTTCTAAGGCTGACAGACTCACTACTGGCTCCGCATGCGGCTTACGTGGCTGCTTATATTGACAAGATAGTCATCTTCACAACAGACTGGTCACAACACCTCCAGCCCTGAAAGCCATCCTAGGAGAACTAAGAGTGGCTGGAAAGATGGGTAACCCCAAGAAGTGCAAATTCGCCGGTCATGAGACCAAATACTTGGAATTCTATATAAGGCAAGGAATGATCAGGCCCCTCAAGGACAAAGTTGAACCAATATGCTGCTTCCAAGAACCATGGAACCAATGGCAATTACAGTCATCCTTGGGGCTCATCAACTATTATAGGAGATTCATACCGTACTTCGCAGAGCTAGCGGCACTCCTAATGGATGCCCTGTGAGGCAAATCTGCAAAGGCACCACAATGGACTTACAAAGTGGCTGAGAGCTTTGAGAAATGAAAATAGGCAATG
>NW_005842101.1:2314988-2326162 GCF_000455745.1 Alligator sinensis | reverse complement strand
GTAGGGAAGTAGTGGTACATACCCTTATTCTGCAGCATCTTTTATCTTGCAGACTGAAGCATCCAACAGTTCATTGGGAGCACTTCTATTGTAACAGTGGGAAAAAGAAGAGTGTCCTGTGGAGTTCGCTAGCCGTAAGCTTAACATGGCTGAGACCAGGTACACAACCATAGAGAAAGAGTGCTTGGCAATTTGTTGGGTGATAGAGTATTTTAGATACTAGCTACTGGGCCAGGAGTTGTTAGTAGGGACAGACCATGCCCCATTACAATAGTTAGCGAGATCCTACATAGACAACGCATGGATAACCTGCTGGGCATTGGCCCTACAACCGTTTAAATTCATGATAGTGCATCATCCTGGCAAAGACAACCTCGTGGCTGACTTTCTTTCTAGGTATATTAGTCAGGATGACTCCATCAAGGAAGTGAGGTGAGTGTACCAGGAACACCGCCAGTTGACAACAGAAGACCAGTGAGACATCATGACACCACAAGGAAGCTTAAGGAGGGATGTCTGTGGCAGCGGGAGCTGCTCCCAAGGACCAGAAGTGCCAGTGACAAACCCCAACACTCCAGAAGACAGACCCAGGGACTCCAGCCCCGCAGAAAATTTAGATCTGAGGCATGCCGGGTCAACGGGCGAGTTGTGCAAGCCAGTGCTGCACTGGCTTTTCAAACATCTATCAATCAAGTTTGGCGGCAGCTGGCTGATGATGTCAGCTGCAGCTGCTGCCTCAGGGGATTTAAAAACTCTGGCAGAGCCAGGGGTAGAAAGGGAGGCAGGAGGAAAGAAGCCAAGCTCACCGGGGTGCAACCTGGCTGAGCAGTAATTATAGATGACCCTGTCCTGCAGAGAGTAGATGAGGGCAGTGTCTGGGAGCCAGACAAGGCTTGTCGATCCTAGGCTCCACAGGAATGGGTTTAGGGTCAGCCACCAACCCCAGGACATGGGCAGGGTTTATTCAACTCTGAGCCTGCAGAGGGCACCGCAGGTACAAGCCCAGCACTGGGGTCAAGCTAGGTTGAGGACCAGGAGTAAAGAGCAGGTTGCAACCACAAGCCAGCACTGTGACTAAAGGGCAAGGAGGCTGGGGTCCCTCGGCTGCAGAATAGAAGCCGGGACCACAGGCTGGCACAGTGGCTCAACAATTCCAATGACTAGTGAGTGGATGGGGTGTAGGAGAGGCAGAGCCCCAGGACCAACCACAATGAGGCCATGAGTACCTCCGTCTCCAGGCCCAGGCTAGGAACACCACTGAACCCCTCCTTTTCAATTAAATTCCATCAAGTTGTGGCAGGGGAGTCGGGAGTCCCATCCCAGAAAGCAGAGAGATACTCATCATGCCTACCGAGGTCATGACACGTACACTTAGACTGTGTTCATTGAGACTATAAGAATAGTCCATTGCTATAGCGTGCATATATTTTATACCTGTTATGACATATAACAGTATAATGGCGAGAGGCTTCTGTATGAGTAAAGGATCTGAGCCAAGAAAATTGCGTTACACTATCAGAAACAATTTTTTTCTTAAAAATGGGAAAATCAACTACTCTATATCCTACCATAAATAATGTCCCACAAGCTAGGAGTACAAGCTTTGAGGTTGATATTAATGCATGCTATTTCCAAAAAGAGAATGTTTTCTGATTTTGCTATAACTATTTTGAATGCAATTCAGATCCTAACTGTATCCAGCAAGTGATGTTTTGCTTCTGTCAGCCTGAGGTCAGAAGGACACTCTCATAGTATATTTCAAATTTTTAATTTTTTTTCCTTGCGGAATGGTTGGCAGGATCATGCAAGATCTCTACCAAATTAATCTGATGCTCTGCTGAGTGATTTGTTGAGCCTGTGGTGTGAATAACTGTTATTTGCATGAACTACCTACACTTTTTAGCTGGCAGCTGTGTACTTCTGCCAGTGCACATCAATCCTGACCTGTAATGCCTTTGTTGTTACAGTCTATTGTGAGAAGTGGGCCAGTTTTATGCTGAAACATATGGTTTTGTAATGACAACAGAAGTTCATGACTTTAAACATTAAACCACCAAACTTTATTTTCCTCATTCTATCCTACTTATTAGCTCTATACAATAAAATAAAATACAAAGCATGTGCTAGTTTATTCAGGAAAATAATTGTATATGCTTTACTTGAGTTTTTCTGCCAACAGTTTTAAAAAGATCTGAGCAGCCTGCATACAATATTGCCTGAATAGATTCTGAAACACAGTCAAGTCAATTAGAAACTTTTAGTTTTTAAAAAAGGGCATTTACAATGATAGGGATCTGTATCTGAGCTTTAAGTTTAAAAATATTAAGCATAAAATAATTATTTTTTCATAGGACATTTCTATCCATTGGTTTTATACAGTATACATTAAGTAAGAACTATTATGCTTTTGATTTTAAATGGTCAGATTTTTGCAAAATAGAGATGTACTTTCAGAGAAGTCAAGGATGCTTAATGTAAGTATAAATGAAAACCAGGATATATTTAAAAACTGATTCTGAGAAATGACGTTCTTGACAAAATAACATCAGAGGTCCATAGTATAACTGTGGTTTTAAGGCTCTGCAGCAGGGAAGCTCTCAAAAGAACTGGCTAAATTTTGAAAAAAAGCAACTAAACTTCCTTTGAAAGGATACATACATGGGCTCTCTTCCTTTTCTTTTCTGCTAGGCAGTGTGGAATTCTTTTCCATATAATGTATTATGAACTCATCATTATAACCTGCAACTACTTTCCAGGAGCACAATAAGCAATAAACTAGTATTTGTCTTTTCTCATTCTACCCAGAAGGAGATCTATATGTAGAAGGCACTGCTTTTCTTAAGGAGTTCTTTACATGTACATATTATAAGTTCATGGTACAGAAGACAAGGTCAAAGAACTTCACCTTACTCTCAGAGAAGGTGGTAATGTTCATATGAACCTTAGTTCCCATGGCAGTTCATCCCAAAGATTGAGACAGGTCCTGAGAAACTTGTTTTCTGCAGAGAGAGGCTTTATTCTTATGGTTGAAAGAACCACTGCTGCAGAGGAGAGTTAATATGTACTATGCCAGAGGAGAGTTAAGGACAGTACTTTTCATTCCAGAGCTCTAGGGGATGCCTTAGCCAAAGCCACTGACCACCTTGGAAGATAATGATGAAAACTTTGAAAATGACATAATATAATGGACCAATAGAAACAGCAGAGGACAGGAAGGAAGTGTTTAGAGTATCTCCTGTTGCTAATTATATATATAACAGCATTACATATTAGCTAGAGCCTTCTAAGGGGAGGAGGCAATGGTTTCAGGCCAAACTACATTCCATCATTGAACTCCAGTAGAAAGGTAAGAAAGGTAGACAACTGAGATCAGGTCTTTATCACCCAGAAAGAGGTGGAATCTCTAGGGCAACTGAAGAGATATCAGATAATTTTATGTAAGTGTAGCATCAGTGAGGATGTAAGAATCAAGAATAAACCTTGGCCTGCAACTGATCAACTGAAAGTGAGTATCTTCAACCAAAGAAGGTGGCACCATGACATCAATAACCTGTCCGCATTCAGTTTTAATTAAAAAGATCCTTCTGAGGATGCAGGTGCTGTTTCCTATTATTATTTCTTGAAGGTATCCTTCCCCCCAAAACATCAAACAATTTAAATGCAGCCCTTTAAGTCTCTGCTCTCAGAAAGACAGTAGCATCAAATGGCTGTCTGTCAAATGCTGCCAACAGATCCAGGAATATGAGAATGATTGTCTGCCTACCATCCACTGACAGCAGGACATCATCCATCAGTGTCACTACAGTAGTTTCCAACCCACGTGCTGGCCAGAATCCAGACTGTGCTGCATGTAGGACATTAACTTAGTTCAGCACCTGTGCTACAATCAGAAAGCAATTGCCTCAGTACAAGCACATGGAATGAATGCAAGGTTCTTTGCATTTTCTCCCTGCCCACCCGGTCAACTTCATATATATATGCCCTAGATTTAGCTTTCTTTTGCACAGGAAATGGTAGGGGCAAGAAAGCAAATACAAATCATCAATAAAAATGAGAGGTCTAGGAAATATTACTTATAAGGAAAGATTGGGAGAACTGGTATTGTTTAGTCTGAAGAAGAGAAGACTGAAGGGGGATCTGATAACACTCTTCAAATGCATAAAGGTTGGTAATAAAATATTGGAACTATGGGCTCTGGGGTGGGGAAGGGGTGTGCTTTAATTAGATCAGCTCTTAGAGCTGCTTTAATTAGAGAGCTCACAATGTCACGTGTATTCAGCATCTTGCACTTCAAAATGGCAAACTTTAATGAAAGCACTCCCCCCTCAACAATTTTGAAATGTGGGCACACCGAATACAGTGTTATGAAGGCTGCTGGAGCGTGCTAATTAGCACGCTCCAGCAGAATTGATCAACCAAGTCTGCTCCAATGGGGGCTAATTAGCATACATCTCAGCACAGGTCCGTCACATGTATAGATGTCCTATAGGTTGAATATTTGAAAGGATCTTTTAAACCAGGGGTTGACAATCAGGGGTACATGTACCTCCGGGGGTACTTGGAAAGGGGCTAGGAGGTACATGCAGGTGGGTGGGGATGGAGCGCCGCCACCTCCCAGGAGAAGGGCCAGGGAGGCAGGGCAGTGGCTCCCCTCTGTGGGCTGCACAGGGGCCACCTGGACACATTGGGAGCTCGCATGTGGTGGCCGGTGCTGCCATCCACCACCCCACACCGCCACCGCGTGCAAGCCCTCCCCCAATCAGCCAGAACTGTACGCAAAAGGGGTACACTCCTTAAAAAAGATTGAAAACCCATTTTTTAAACTCTCAGGGTGGCTAAGTATTGGAACAGATTACTGAGCAAGGCTATGGCATCTCCATCAAAAGCTTTTAAGAGTAAGTTAGACAAACATCTGTGATGGTTGATATTGTTGTAAAGAGGAGTGCCATGCTTTCCTATTTTTCTCTCAATCCATTATATTGGGGTACTCAACCCACAGTTCGTGGGCCAGATCTGGATTACAGCACCTTGTCAGCCAGCCCATGAGGCTCCCCATGGGTCTGGCAATTTGGTGGTGGGGAAATAGTGGCACCATTCCCTTGCTGCCAGATTTCCAGACCCATGGGGAGCCCCAGGCCCTGTGCACCGGATTAGGCACCCAATCCCAGCATGCAGGGCCAGGCAGAAGAAGGAGCAGTGCTAAGACCCATGACCCAATCCTGGTGCAGGGGCAGCACCAGGCCCCAAGGCCCAATCCTGTTGTGGGGGGGCCAGATGGGGGTAGCGCCAGGCCTCCATGGCCCAATCCCAGTGTATGGGATCAGCGGGGCTGTGCCAGGTCCCTAGGATCCAACCCTGGTGCACAGGGGCAGGAGGGGGAGGTGCCAAACCCCCAAGGCTTTATCCCAGCACACAGAGGTGGGAGGTGGCAGTGCTGGGGCCCAATCCCAGTGAGTGGGGCAGGAAAGGGGCAGTGCTTAATCCATCCCAGGGACTGTCCCCATACCATTCATCTGGCCAGCAGGGCCACAAGGTTACACACCACTACAATATATCACATTTCATTCACTTTGTTTTAAATGTAAATTTTAAAAATATTAAGTACTTCATAAATCTGGCTTTGTTTTTATGTGGTAAATAAGATTTTAGAGCTTCACAAGGAAATTCAATGTTCATGTGTTTAGGGACTGACTTTCCTAAGAAAAATTCTGGACTTGTTCTATTTTAACATTAAGAGATTCCAACTACCTGGAGATGTTGTAAGTGCATAGTTACATACTAGAAAGTATACAGAAATATACCAGCATTGCAAGTACTTCTTGTTAGAATTATAGCACAGAAACTCAAGAGGCTTTTCTTAAAATCTCAACAGGAAATAGTTGTCCCTTATCCTGCCTGACAATCACAGAATGAAAGAGTTGCTATATTTTCAGTTTAGTTGAACACTTTTGTATGCAGAAATTTTAAAAATGAAAATGTATATACTCATTTTTGTATTATTTTCTTAAATCAGAGCAATCCAATTGTGAGCTGCACATGGCCTGCAAAGGGTTAAGTTGCAGCCCCTAGGCTCCTGCCTGCCTGCTGCTCTACAAATTGCTCTGGCTGTAAAAGCACCAGAGTCTCTAGGCTTCCCCTCCCTCCTATGGCTTTAGCTGCCAGCACCCAACCCAGGGGGTGGGGCACTGTGGTGTTGTATGGGAAGCTGAAGGTATACCTAGATCCCTGCAGTACAGCAGCGACATAAGGGGCATGAGAAGGTGGTATGTGTTTTGTCCTATAGCTACAGATGCCTGTGGCTCACTCTGGTGTGGCCCATGAGGGATTCAGCCCCTGGCCACTTAGAAGTTGCACAGTCCTGTTTTATATCACGTCATAAAGGCAAAAAGGCCTGACCTTAGTTTTTGTTCTTTTTTCCCATTGATATGAATTTGCCCAAAAGAGGAAAAACAAATTTTATAACTTTGTAGTCATTTCAGTAAAGTAGTAAAGAATTCACATGAAAGAATCAAGATTGCTTACCTTGACTGACTGACTGTAAGGTCCTATGTTAGCAGGTGCCCAGTGAGAAATGCTCTGTACATGCATGACCTGCTTTTCATAACAGGATGTGTCATCAGTCGTAAAGTCACGGCTATGTGCAAGGCAGTCAATCCAAAACAGTATTCCATCGGGCAACGGGACCTCTACACACACTCTAAAAAATAATCCATGAAAGGGAATTAGTTTTTCCAATATGAAAGGTTATTTACCAAACTTAAAAATTGACCATCAATGTTTCTGTCTATCGTTACTATGTTACAGACTTCTCTTTGCTTCTCTTATAGCAGAAAATCAACAACAATGATTTCTGATTATTAAGAAACTTGTAGTATAATATTGCAAGATTCTACTTGCCAAGTAGTATAATATTACAAGAGTCTACCTGTCAAAAAGTAGAATCTCACCTGCCACAGGCAAGTGGAAACTTTCTCTCTATGACTGTCATCACAAGGATGGATAAATAGATTATCTGCTTGGGCTGGTAATTTTTCAAAACAATTTTGCAAATTTACTATGGATCCACACTCTTGGGTTTGTGCTCCTAGCATATTACTAGCCAGAACTTCCATTGCTGCGTTTCTGTACATAATGCAATTTGGCAGCCATGCAAACTGCCAAATCATTTTTATTTCTGGCCAAAATTCAACATAAATCTATTTGTATCTTATAAGTAATCATACAATTTTTTTCAGCAACTTTTATACCTGTTATTTTATGACTTCTTTAAGAAGCGATGAGGGATTCAGCAGCCAGCTATGCAAACATGGAAGCAAAAGACATACAGTAACATAAGAAGCAGAAGAGGCTAAAGCAGAGAAAGGAAGCAGGAAAGGTGTCACTTAGAGTATTTAAAATATCAAAGTTTTCAGAATTGCTCTTGTTCTGCTGTAGAGCTCTACAGGAAGGCACAGAACTTCGGTCTAAAGCCACAAAAAAGCTGAATTCCACCCTGTCGTGATTTATTACCTGATTGACAGCCAGGACCCCTCTATACATGCAGCCACAATGGGATCCCATCACGCTCTATTGCTGGTGCTGGGGGCCCCAGTTTGTTCCCCATACTGCCTTTATTGCAGACCCAACAGCCGACATGGGCTGTAGGGAGTGTAGCAGGGGCCAGCTCCAGGAACACTGCTCCCACTGTGAGAATCATCATCTGGCGGCTCACAGAGGGAGGATTGCAGCAAAGGCAGCGTTCCCCTGCTGCAAGCCCTGCAGCCCACATCTTTGCTGGGCTCACAGTGGCGGCAGTGAAAAGAACACTGCCCTTGCTGCAAGTCTTGTGAGATTTCTGGCTCCCAAGTGCAGCAGTGTGGGGGATCGCTGCTGCCACTGCAAGCCCTACACCTCACAAGGTTCACAGTAAGGGCAGCGTTTTCCTTACTGCCCCCACTGTAAGCCCCACAGCTGGGAATGCTTGCAGGCATAGGTGGATTAATGCACAGGTCAGCTGGGTTCGGGCCCATGGGCCCCTGCCTTGGCACAGATGAAATCAGAGGCTAGGCTGGGCATGTGCAAAGCTGTGGGTTGTGGCTGCTGGGTGCCATTTGCTGGGTGCTGCTGCAGCTGGACTGAGCTGTGGTGGGGCAAGGGCCCTCCACCTAGAACTTGGTCTACATCGCTCAGACCCAGAGGGCAGTGGCTCCACACCCCTGGCACCAGCTCCAGCATGAACCTGTGGGCAGGGGCAGCCATTGCTCCTGTCCCAGGGCAGCGTGTCCTGCTCTGGCCGCTGACCCCACTGCACTGGCTAGGGACAGAGCCCGCGGCTGCAGGGCAAGGCATGGGTCAGGGGGGGCCCTGGGCTGTAGTGGGGGGCCTGGTCCAGAGCCCCAATGAATCTTAATCTGCTCCTGCTTGCAGGGGAGAGCACCATTCTCCATGATGCAAGCCCTGCAGCTGACAACACTGACAATACTAAGAGCCTTCTCAGCTGTGAGGCTGGCAGCCTGTGGTGCACCCCTGTGGCTGGGAGCTCCTTAGTTGATGGGGCTCTCAGCCACAGGGGAGCACCAGGCCACACATTCAATTAATGGTGTGATTAGAACAAGCTACAAAGTTATTGCCCATTTTTGTGGAATACCTTTGGAGCTTATTGCTTGTTTTATCATGCCATCATTTGGTTGCAAGTATAGGTAGGTGACAATTTAAGATGTGATTACCTGGTTAATCACACCTTAAGTGTAACATTTAGAGGGGGCCTCAGTGTCTCTTGGAAGTCTCTCCCTACTCCCTTCCCCACAATGCTTTTGCTTCTACTGGCACCATTCTTTCCCAGCTTAGAAACCACACCAAGGAATCAAATAGTGTTACAGTCAATTTTACATAGCCACGTGTTTCTGAGTCTGTCAGAGAACTCAGTGCTCTTTTACAACATGACTCAGGAAGACTTGATAGGTAATTTAGATCTAAATTGTCATATTGTACCCAGGTTGATATCCATAAATATAACAAGTTAGGGCTGTGAATTTGTTATGGCATGTACTATCCTAACATAACTATAACTCCAGTAAGTAATTTCTGCTTTTATTCCTCATCAGTTTTAACCCCTTATGGATTACAAGTGCTATAGTTTTCTGGTCCTGATTTAAATGATAAGTTTTCTTATTATTATTTTCAGGATTCAAATAAGCCAGAAACCTCATCACTGAATATGGGGCAGAGTTTAATTGTGATTTTCTTGAGGAAGCTCTCAAAGAACTGTGACTCAGTTACAGTACTTCCTTTGCTCGTCTCTTCCATCCTCTTGGAAATAAGTTGCAACAGTCCTTTATGGAATATAATTTTAGTTCCCTCAGGCTGTGTTGGCTCAGGTTTGTGTTATACTTCCTTGATGAATATGCTTCAAACAGGTCAACAAAGACAGAGCCGCTAAGAATAAGCACAACTGTACATTCTCCAGAAAACTATGGAATCAATTCCCTTTGACATCTCCATTCTTCCATGCCTCCACAATTAAAGTTAAGAGCATATAATATCAGGCATAATAATATTAGTGGCAGACAGGGGGGACAAGGCTGATCTATTCAATGAGTTTTTTTGCCTCAGTGGGTCAAGATAAGTCTCCTAATGGGCTCTTAGACGGGCATCAGAGGGACACCAGCTCACCAACTGTCGACGCTGACTTGGTGCAGAGTCACTCAGATGGACTGGATATGTTCAAGTCAGCAGGCCTGGATGAGCTTCATCTGAAAGTACTGAAGGAATTGGCCGGTGTCATAGCAGAACCACTGGCACGGCTGTTTGAGTGCTCGTGGTGCTTCGGTCAGGTCCCGGAGGACTGGAAAAGGGCCAATGTGGTCCCTATTTTCAAGAAGGGGAGGAAGGAGGTTCCAAGTAATTACAGGCCAGTCAGTCTCTCCCCCATCCTTGGAAAGGTTTTTGAAAATATTATGAAGGATCATATGTGTCGGAGTCCAGTGGGAAAAATAATGCAGCAGGGAAACCAGCATGGATTTGTAGTAGGTAGATCATGCCTGACCAATCTGATTTCGTTTTATGACAGGGTCACAAAATGCTTAGACACAGAAGAAGAGGTGGATGTCATTTTCTTGGATTTTAACAAGACCTTTGATACGGTATCTCATCCCATCCTCATAAATAAATTAAGAGACTATGATATAGATGTTTACACAGTCCAGTGGGTGGCAAATTGGCTTAGCGGTCACACCAAGAGTGTGGTAGTAGATGGGTCAGTATTGACCTGGAAGGATGCGGAGAGTCGGGTCCTGCAGGGTTCGGTCCTTGGACCTTGCACTCTTCAATATCTTCATCAGTGACTTGGATGTGGGTGTGAAGTGTGCTTTGTCCAAGTTTGTGGATGATACTAAATTGCGGGGTGAAGTGCACACTCCGGAGGGTAGGGGACGATTGCAGGCAGACCTGGACAGGTTAGAGAAGTGAGCAGTACACAATAGGATGCAGTACAACAAGGACAAGTTCAGAGTCCGGCACCAAGGGCACAAAAATATCCAACACACCTACTGGCTGGGAAGTGACCCTCTCAGCAGCACAGAAGTGGAAAGGGATCTCGGAGTCATAGTGGACTCCAAGGTGAACATGAGTTGTCAGTGTGACGAAATCATCGGCAAAGTTAACCACACTTTATCATGCATCAGCAGATGCATCACAAATAGACCCAAGGAAGTGATACTTCCCCTCTATGTGGCATTGATCAGACCACAGTTGGAGTACTGCATCCAGTTTTGGGTGCCATACTTCAAGAAGGATGTTGATAAACTTGAGAGGGTCCAGAGGACAGCCATTTGTATGGTCAGGGGCTTACGGGACAAGCCCTATGCGGATAGACTGAGGGACCTGGACCTCTTCAGCCTCTGCAAGAGAAGGCTGAGAGGTGATCTTGTGGCTGCCTACAAATTCATTAGGGGGATGCAGCGAGGGATTGGAGATTCTCTGTCCACCAGGGCACCTCTTTGGGTAACAAGGAACAATGGTCACAAACTGACCGAGAATAGGTTTAGGCTAGATATCAGGAAAGACTTCTTCATGTTAAGGGTAGCCAAAACCTAGAATGGGCTTACAAGGGAGGTGGTGCTCTCCCCTACCTTGGGGGTCTTTAAGAGAAGTCTGGATAGGCATCTGGCTGGGGTCATCTGATCCCAGCACTCTTT
>NW_005842101.1:2272650-2314955 GCF_000455745.1 Alligator sinensis | reverse complement strand
GTTGAGGTCCCTTCTGACCCTAGCATCTATGAATCTATGAGGCACATGAAAATACAGGCTGTGTGCACTATCAAAAATAAAATGGGCAGTACAAATGCATATTTTTATTGATATATATCTCTACTGCACATGTTTATTAGGTTGCCTACATTATATAAATATTTGGAATATAAATATATGGAAACAACTTATTATTTAAAAAAATATTCTTTCAGTCAGTGTGGCCAAATCAGAAAATAAGCTTTTTAATAATGATCAGGTGAAAAAGTATCACTCTAGCACATGAAGACTCCTTATAGGACAGCATTAACAACAGTTGATTATAATTAACTTTATTTTTATTAAATGCTATTATAAAGGGTCCATCTACGTGTGCAATTAGCACACAGCAATACATTCTGGTACAGTTCGTGCCAGAGTTTGTTATTCCCAGGCACAGTGTTTAAACATGCCTGGGGCCAGAGCATGTTGAGCCAGGGCAGAGCAGCTCCAGCTGGCAGGAGAACCCCAGGGGTGTCAGCCTGCCAGCCTGGGGCTGCTCCACCCTAGCTCACCATGCTGCAGAGGGTCTGGCTGGGGTATGAGGGTGCTCCATTGCAGGGCCAGCTAGCAGTTAGGCCCTATGCTGTAGCAACCTCATGCCCCAGCTAGTCCCAGTCACTGCCTACATTTGCATTTCAAAGCACATAACTATTCTGCTGTAGAATAGTACTTGTCCTGGACAGTATTATCCTACAGTGGAGTTAATTAATTTGCTATGTCATAATAGGGGAGCATGTGTAGATGGTGACACTTTACTGTGAAGCAAATTAATCAGCTCCATAGTAAAGTGCATGTGTGGATGCACCCAAAGATGTCAGTGGAATAGCATCTTGTCACATCAATGTCTTTCAAAGATTTATTTTGGTACAGTGTTTGCATTAATACTTGGGTGACCACTATTAAACAATAATGTTCTAAAAGTCTTGTTTTTTTCTTAAATATATGGAGTGTTCATTAGTTCATCTGATCAGTTCATAAACAGAACAGAACACTTTTAAAGAGTTTTAACTGATTTGTCAAAATAAGGAAAAACATGGCATTTTGGCTTTCAAATATTAGAGTTTTATGTTGTCTTTTTAAACTTATAATATTTAACCTTTTCCTTCCTCCCTTCCTGTTTTTAATTATATTCATGTTTTTCAGCTGGTATTATTTTTCAATCTTGCTTCAAATATGCCAGGTATAAGGAAAAGTAAAAGAACAAATATCAGATAGTCATGACTGGCATGAGGCGATGCAAGATCTCAGTAGTATTCAGACTGGTAATAAAGCAATAAAGATGGAAAAACAGATTATATTTTATCTTTATTATAGTCCTGCTATGTTGCATAATCCTTATTATATATTGTATAATTCTTCCCCACTCTGTAGCAAATGCAAGCTTGCAACTTAATTCCATTATTTCTCAACCTCTTCTCAACTGATTGAATTTTGGGATAAAGTACAGGAAGATTTTGTCAATCATGGGGCATGACATTAATAAGGATCCATGGATATTTATCTGAGGGAAGCTTTCAAAGCAATGAGACCCACACAGATCCAATTACTAGCAAAGCTGTTCCTAAGTAGTGGGAAATGTATCTTGTTAACTTGAATAAATAATACTACCCTAACTTTTATACAATGGGGAAAAAGTAAAGAACTTACTATTTTTTTAAGATTTTATGCAGCACTAAAAATAAATATCATTTTATGAACTGTAGAGACTTTTAACTTTATTTATTAATATTTTAATTTATGGAAAGGAGGGAAGAAGGTAATCATTAAAATAATAAATTCAGAGAATACCAAATTCGGTATAATGAAAATGCAAGTGTGCTTGATCTGGGGAATTATAATCCCTTACACAGATGTTCAGTGGGAGGAAAGAACTTGAAAACTAACAATGATGAAAGAGACATAGTGGTGACAGTGGCCAGAAAGTTAGACAAGTGTCTGCAATGCAATATAGCAGCCAATAAAAAGATCAATACAATTTGGTACAGTGTACACACAGGCATCAGATAAAAGAACAAGGGAGAAACTATTCCTAACTCTACAGATCTGGTGCGACTGAACCTACAATATTGTTTTCACTTCTGAGAACTTAATTGCAAAAGCCACTGACAACCTGAAGAGAATATAGCAAAGTGCAATCATAATAATAACAATAATAATAACGACAGCTAACCTTTGAGGAAAGATTAAAAGACCTCAATAAAAATTAAATCACCCAAGGCCTGATCCTGAAAGAAGTTGACTTACAAAGCACTAAAACACCCTTCAACTCACAGTAGATCAATGGGATTTAGAGTTTTCAGTACTGTGTATGAGAGAGAAAAACAAATTTAATCTGGGACTGGATAAAACACAACACTGAAAAAAGTATTAAGTTGCATATCAAATCTGGACATTGATGGCTTTGTTACATCAAGGCATTAATATTTGTTTTCCATATAAAGAAAAATCCTCTATAACTCTTTACAGCACCTACGTGAACTCAACATACATGAACTTAAAATGTGTACTGTGAACTCTTCATTAATGCATTTGTTAAAATTTGGAACTCTGCTTACATTTTTAGAAAAACTGAATTTGAGCTGAACTGATATGAAGTTTTCAAATTGTAACAGCATGGCAAAAAGAGCATAGGTAATATTTTGTTCACTAAATCAGCTATTCTTGTAGTATTTCACTTGCTAAGCATTGTGAAATGAAAGCATATTCATTTTTCTAGCTGGAACTGTTTGCTTTAAACAAAAATTAGGAATATTAAGACAATTTTTTCTCTCTCTCTTTTTTTTTTAATTTTATTTTCTAATTCAGGGATCAGCAATCTATGGCCTGGAGGCTGGATTTAGCCTGTAGAACTGGGGGGGGCTTCGGAAGCGTTTCAACAGTGGAGAGCTTTGCTTGCATAGTGCCCGGCCAGCAGAAAGAAGCAACAGGCAGCAGAAAGGAATTGTGGGAGAGGGACCAGTGAGTGTGCCTTCAGCTTCAACTCTGGAGGCAGCATTGGCTGCGTTGGAAGCTAAGCTCCTTTAAAAGTGATCCCCAGCTGCAAAACATTGCCAACTCCTGTCCTAACGGAATTTATGATTTTGATACATAACTTTTAAAAATCTAATAAAAATTTTCCAGTATTCTAGGCATTTTCTGTATCACTTCAAATGCAATACAGCCACTCAAAGTAGAACCTATGAGAGAAAAAGGACTGAAAATATGGTTAATACTGCAAGCCTAGATTGTTGGACTGGCTTACTCCATCAGATCTGGATTTGACATCACACTAGGAGCTGTGACAGGCACAAATATTAAAACATATCTGCTTGGTCTCCATTGCAAAATAAGTCAGCTATATATTTAGAACAGTAAAATGATTTCCCTGTCACATGCATTATTTTATTAAAGAAGTATATATGATTACCTTAACACTAATGTTACATGAGGAAAGTAAGAAACAGGCTGCTCTCCCAAAAAAGGTGGGTGCAAGCCTATTTCTGAGTACAAAAGAGAAACAAAAATGTGTACAAAAACTTCATAAATATAAATATAGTAGCTGTAACACAGTATATTACAGTGTATCATAAATATACTATAGCATTAGTCTGATCCTACCTTGCCGGTGGACACAAATCAAACTCTGTCACATAGGCTGAATTTATTACAGCAAAATCTTTCATGCTCTTCATATACAAATGGACCAAAATAATATCTTTCAGTTCAAATCCCATGGAATTCATATTAGCTGCAGGAAAAAAAAATAACATAGCTGTTATAGATAGGATATTTTAAATGTGGACAGAAAGATAGCAGAAGCATCTTATGTTTGTTCAAGAAAAGTAAATGATAGTATCTTAACACGTTTAGTATGATTGAGGGCTTTAGTAATATATTACTTTCCCTCTTAATAATCTTTGATGGTTTTCCTCTAGTTTTTACAAAGTGCTTTTTTATGTTAAGTTTCTGATAATAAAGAGATAGAAGATAAATGAAAGTTCTTCAAACCCAAATAATGGTGACTTAAAATTGCCTTAAGAGAATGCATTGTGTGCATACATGCTGTCTACGTTCCACTGCACTACTATTATCAGTTTAAAAACAAAAAAATAACAATAACAATCTTTCCTGGACTTAGAATCAGAGATATGTAGGCCTGGACAGGACCCCCATGAGGTCACCTAATTCATCCCTGTGCTTGGATCCAATCTGTGACGAAATTTATGCTGACCTGGTAGGGGAGAAAAGATCAAATCAAGGTAATTAAGAGAATGAAATTTACAACAAGCCTGGTGCCTTAACAACATTTACGGGACACTATACTCTGTGATCCTCATAGCCTTATTTAATGTTCATAACCCATAGAAACTAAATTCCATAAATTGAGTATAGACTGTATATAGCACTAGGATCCAATTGGACCCTAGCTAACTGCAAACTTCATGACCTCCCTTTCATGATTGTTTTGACTATATTGCTTTTTAAGTCATATACTGTACAAACATGTGTGTCCTCTAATGGAACAGAAAGAGAGTAAAGAAGTAAACTGTTGAAGTGGCTAAAGTGAAAAGGAAATCGTTTTCATGTTAAACATGTCTGTTGTCTTAAATAGGTTCAGAGGAAAATTTAAGCTGGCATGTTTCCATTAAAGTCAATATAGTTCCATCAGGCTGGAATTATCCATAAGTATGTGAGCTATCCCCACTCATGCCATTGCTTAGTACTAAGTCTGGAATGGGAAACTCTTCGTGGGAATAAAGGAAACAGTAAGACATATGTAATGATAAAGCAACTGACAAAAAAATTCAACAGAACTCCTACTTAGTCAAGACGTAACTCTAAAATATCAAAGAAGTAATTAGCATAAAATTATAAATCTGTGCTAAAGCAGAGCTGTGCTTTGAAAGCTGCCCAAAAGAAACCAGTAAGTCAATGTCAGCTATTACTCCACTAGACAGCAAGGAAATCATATATTTTTCGAACCTTCAGTAAGTGAAACGATATTTTAGCCAAGCTGTAAAAGCTTTTTGTGAAGTTAAAGTGTAATGTGCATAATGTGAAACATTTATTTGGGAGAAATACAGGTCTATATTGAAAAAGCAAAAACCACCACCAACAAATATTTGCCTTGTGAATATTTGACCAAGTTGAAATATTTTAAAGGTAATTTCTAATTTCCTTTAAAAGTCATAAAAATAAAATCTGTCTCATTCACATAGAAATTTATTAATGAACTAAAGGAATGAGGAGATAGAATGTTCTCAACTCAGAAGCTGCTATTAGAACAAACTGTATCTAGCAGTACGGCTTAGTTGATGGACTGTCAAACTAACCTCCCCACCATCAATATTCTTGCTGGACCTACACGTCTTCAATCCATTACCTCGAAATGAAGACCTATACACAACTCAGTTCTATAATGTACTAAGGTTTGGGCCTTTCCTTGTCACCTTAGGGATTGTAGACTTTGGTCAGTTGTGATTCATCCTGAGTAAGACTTTTGAAATGAAATTAAAACAGTGAGAAATACCATTTAATACAACAAAAAAAAATAATGGCCTGACATATGGACTGAGTAAGAGCCTTACTCTGAAAAATACATAAAAGACAACACCAATGCAGTAAATACTGGGCACATCTACACATGCATTTCATCCAGCCTAGTATACTCTGGTGTAAGCTATTCTTGTATAAGTGCTTTCGAGCAAGTGCCTATACATGTGGGGATTAGGGAGCAAATTTGCTCCTCTCTGCACCAAGTTTCCTGCAGCCCTGCAATGGGCCTCTGCTGCCACCAGGGGGAGCTCCAGGCTCCTCCTGGGTGCTAGCTCAGGGACTGGCAGGGAGCACCAGGCCAAGAGACAGCTGTCTCCTGGACCCAGGGTGCTGCCGGCTGCTGGGGTGAGGACAACGTCCCCCTGCCCCGACACCAGGCCCTGGCTCCCTGATCAGGGGCAGGGGACTTGGAAAGAGTTGCAAGGGAGGAACAGGTCCCAGCCCCCTGACACAATCTGCCAGTGGCGAAGCTAGCAGCTAGGTCACTGCTAGCTGTCCCACTGGTGGATTGGGGCAGGAAGCTGGGACCTACCCCACTCCTGCAGCTCTTTCCAAGCCCCATGCCTTGATCACCCAATCAGAGCATGGAGCTGGGACTTTTCCCTGACCAGCACTGTTCCCAGCTCCCAACCTGTATGCCGGGTAGAAGATAGGCAGCTTGTTCTCTGCTTAGCTCCATGAGCCCAGAGCTTGGGGGGAACAGGCTAGGGAGCTAGTTCCCAGTCCAGTTCTGTGAGTGCCAAGCTGGGGAGGAAACAGGCTCCCCTGCCCCTGCCTCAGCCAGCAGGGAGCTCCCAGCTCTGGCTCCACAACCACAAAGCCAGTGCTAGGAGACCCTTATCTCCCAGCACTGGTCCCATGGTCACAGAGCCGGTGCAGGGAGATAAGGGTCTCCCAGCCCCCAACTCTGTGATCAAGATGGCAGAGCAGAGGCTTGGAGCTAAGCATCTCCCAACCCCCCGCTCCCCGATATTGAAGCAGGGGCATGCAACTCCCTGGTGCCTGGAAAGAGGACATAGTCCCTGCCCGGGCTCCTGTGACAGAACTATCTCCTGGCCCCTGGTGGACGGCTAACCCGGAGCAGTTTTGGCTCCCAGTCAGGTGTCTATACACGCACCACTGCGCTGTTACTAAACTCAAGTAAATTTGCTACTTGCACTTGCAGGTAGCAAATTTACTCAGGATTAGGGAGGTTTACTGCATAGTAAGCATGTGCACGTATAAATGCACATGCTTACTTCGCAGTAAACTATGCTAATGCTCAGTTAAGTGTCTCATGTAGACACACCCACTGTAGAGCTATTTAATTCTAGGTTAGTTCCTCACTGTAAATCTGTGTAGCTCCATTGAAACCTATAGAGCTCTGTCAATGTATAACACCTAAGGTTACAAAATACGAAAATTACAATAACAAATATTATTTTCAAAAAGATCACTGTAAGAAAAGCTCAAATAAATAGTCACAGAATAAACATAACAATACTGCAGCGAATTCCCTTTTTCGGTCTTGATATCATGAGGTATGATTAGTATACATTTCTAGAAGTCCACTAACACAGTTTCATTTCTAAATCCTTCTGGCAAAGCTTGTCCTCTTTAGAGAGAATTAAATCAATTAACCTTCCTAGAACAAGGCTAAAAGGACATGTGTATGCTCCACTGTCACAGCATGGTAGAGAACAGACTGAAGTCCTGTGTAGGTTGCTAGTACGAGTCCAGGAAAAGGCTCATACATACCTAGAGATGATCAGTTTAGCTCTCAGAAAAATTTGGCAAAAGAAACATATTGTGGTTACTTCAGATGACAGGATCATAATTCATTTAACTTTCCCCACCCTCAACACGAAAAGGCAAAAAACCCACAGGAAATGTGAGCACTGACATTTTCTACCAAGGATAAAAAAACTACTACTTTGCCAGAAATGGAAAACAATACAGCTAATACAAGTAACATGCTGAAAGCAAGAGGCTACTCAACTGACCAGTGACATAATCAGTTGGGTTTTTTTTGTTTTTTGTTCATTTTTTTTTTTATTTCTGATTGGTGGTAAAGCAAAAACACAAAATGTTTAGACTGGCAGATGTCCATACAAATATAATGAGAACCAAGTAAAATGTTATAGAGCCCCTTTGCTTCAATTTACAGATTATGCCCAAAAGATTTACACTAAACAGTGGTGCCTTTAACTACAAGTTTGATTATACCCGCCTTGCTGATTTCCAGGCTGTTAAAAACTAGCTTAAGGGCCTTCTAGGAAGCATGACTTCTTTGCTTTCTAAAATGCTAAGGCTTCTCTATCATTTTGCATTCAGTCATGAACTCAGCTGCACAAGCCAAACATAAAGATTTTATGAGCTAATACATCACAAGAATTCTTGAACAAGAATATGAGCCTACTCGTGTAGTCCTAAGAATGATTTCCAGGTTTATGAATGAAAAAGAAGCCTACATAAACATTCTTTACTTAAAAGTTTAAAATGAAGAAAGATGCAAAACAAAATGGTCCTATTTTGTTTTATATGTCAATATCTTGTAAGAGTGTGACAGTAAGGAATCTGGATTCCATGATTCCCGTGACAGCAATTTCTTCTTTGTATTAAGTATATAAGTGAGATTTACAGCTAGTGACCAAATCATAGGTACCAAAATGTGGAACAGCAACAGCTTTTTAGAAAACTTAATTTAAAACTATGGTGTTAACAAAAGCACTTTAGCAAGTACACAGTATCTACAAAACATACATATATGCTATGTATACTTCGCAGAGAGAGAAAGACACAGATATATTCTGTGTGTTGGGGTGGGAGGGCAGATAAATATATATTTTTATATATTCCATTCTATAAAAAGTTAGAGTTGTTTTCCATAAAGCTTTTAAAATATTGTGGAAATAATACTGTTATACTGATTTGATTCCCACCCTGGCTTTTTATGGTCTTCAGAATCTATGCACATTACAATGTATTCAATATTAAAGTCAGCAGTCGTCAGATCATGATTTGAGCCTGAGGCAAGCCCAAGATGGAAAATTTACAATCACAAAATTTAACACTATAAGAACACAGAAAAAATATATCATTTTTTTATGTCATACTGTATTAAAAGAAATAGTTTTTAATGATAAGTAATGGTCCCATTGAATATAACACCTTGGAGAGAAGAAAAGACTTCCAGAGCTGCATCTTGAATACTTTTGCCTTCTACTGGAAGAAAGCAGGCAGAGATTCCTGAAACCCACTGGTAACCACTTAGGGATTTTCCTGAACATCCTAATGTCTTACCTGTGGAAATGAAAGAATATCAATATGATTAAAATTACAGCAAATATCAGGTTATGGCTTTTCTAAGAAAACCCTTTAAAGTAAAGTATCTATTCTCAGTGGGCCTGCCTACATGAGTTGTTTACTGCAGAGTTGCCTAATTAGCTCTGCATTAAAACATCAGCGTCTACACCTGCAGCCCTCTTAGGCTGCAGTAAACTAATAAACATTGCCATAGGATAAAACTGCCCAACACAGGTACTATTCTATGGCAGTGTTATTTAGTGCAATGCAATGCATGTGTAGACACTGACGGGGCTGGATGGGGCACATGAGTGCTTCAGTGTGGGTGCTGCCTGCCAGCTAGCTCCATACTGAAGCTCCCTCATGCCTCAGCCAGCCCCTCTGCAGCACACTGAGCCACGAGGAGCAGGGTGACCCCTGGGGGGGGGGGTCCCATGCCAGCTATGGCTGCTCCACCTCAGCTCAATGTGCTGCAGTACTGGGCACATGTGTCAACACTGGGCTGGGAGCAATAAATTCCAAAGCGGTATGTGCCAGAGTTTATTCAGTCGAATTAATTTCACAGGCAGATGCGCCCAATAAGACAAACTTCTATAGCAAAGTTACAGGTTACCTGAACAGTTCAAAACATAATTTAGATGATAAGATATAACCAGGGATCCTGGTTTTTTCTGATTTAAAAAAATCCCCAATTTTCAGATTTAAGAAAGTAACCTCAAATTCACATTTTTTCTGTGATTAAAAGAAAATGCCACTAACATACATGTATGTTAGTGCTGTTACATATATATATAAGTGTTGTTTCCTTTTACTCATGGAAAAATGTGGATTTGTGGTTACTTTTTTTAAATCTGAAAATTAGGGATTTTTTTATATCAGAGAAAATCAGGATCCCTGGATATAACATGTATATGCATGGCCATCAAAGCCTATAAACTGCACATCTCAGCCAGATGTGGTTTCTTAAAATGTTAGTCAAGTATTCAAGGTCATTTTTTGATGCCTTCTGTAATCTCCCTATCTATAACACAACAAACATGGCTTCATACATGAAGGGGAAAGAAAAGCATTAGGCATTACAGGCTACATTTTCTAAAACACCTAAAGTAACGTGGAATAAAGATATTTATTAGGCCTGTGCGAAACGGCTAGTATTTGCTTCGGATTCGGCCGATTCAGGGGACAATGGTTCGATTCAGTGATTTGAATCACTGTCCCGAATCAATTCAGCTGAATCCAATTCAGAGATTTGGCTGCTGCCAACCCTCCGAATCAGCCAGGCCCATCCCCACCCACTCTCCCAGCCTGGCAATGACTGCCCCGCCCATCCCAGCTCCCGGCTCTTTAAAAAACCCCCCAGGGAAACAACATTCTGTAGCTCTGGCCCATTAAGAAAAAAAAAAAAAAACCCCACAAAAAACCAAAAAAACCCCAGATTCACCATTCCTGCCCAGTGGGGGGAGATCCCCACTGCCCCCATGCCACATGGGGGACTCTTTCATGAGCCCCCCAAAGCCCCGAGAGTGCTGCAGGAGTAGTGAGTCCTGGAGTTTTTCTAGGTTTTTTTTCCTTAAAGCACTGGAGCTGGGGCAGGTGGGGCAGCCGTGGGAGGGCTTGTGCAGAGCCCCCCATGCAGCATGGGGCACTGGGGGGCAGCAGGGATTGCCCCCCCGTCTGGCAGCACCGAGTGGGGACTTTCTTTTAAAGCACCGGGAGCTGGAGGGGGGATGGGGCAGCCATGGGGAAGGCTGGGAGGGACAGGCAAGGGTCAGGGGGGCTGGGGGAGCAGGGAGGAGATGGGGCCTGGTAAGGGTCCCCTTATGGTACCCTTCCCCCTCCTCCAGCCCCCCCTCCCCCGCCCCACTACTTACCAGCTCTGAGTTGGGCTGCAGCTCCCTGCTGCAGCCACCAGGGACTGTCCAAACCATTGAAGCTCTCCGAATCTTTGGAAAAGATTCAGAGAGCTTTGAATCAATTCGGACCTTTTAACTGGTCCCCTGACTCGATTCAGATTTGGCGATTTGGCCACCGAATCGGGCTGAATCTCCTCCAAAACAAATCACCACCTGAAGCTTCATCCAGTCCTAATACTTATGTACCTAATTCCTGCTTGATCTTAATGGAAGTTAAATGCCTAAATTGCTCAGCCACTTCTGAAATTCCCACAACGTGCCTAATCTGTTTACCTATTTTGAAAGTTGTAATAGACCAGTGCTTCTCAGTGCCATAGGACCCTGAGGTGCCCTGAGGTCCCTTTAAGGGTGCAACAGGGTGCCACACAACATGAGTGTGGTTAGGTATACAAACATGATTCATAAAAGAAACCCAGAGATTTCAAATAAAAATCCATAGTGTTAAAAATATTCTGATCTGGTGTGGCCTGAGTTCTTTACAAGAGGAAAATTGCTCTACTATTTTGCTGTACTCAAGAAATGTGCAAAAGCTAAGACCTAACATTTTCTGAGGGCTGCTTTGAGTATAAAATGGTTGCAAACCACTGTATTAGACACTTACCAATATTACAGTAACCTAAATTCCTTTAAAAATTTTATCTCTGGGTATTTAAGAACCTAACTTTTAAGGAAAGTAATTTAAATTAAGGTGCCTAAGTAGGTCTCCAGCAAGTTTCAAAGACTATTTCTTGCATTTTTTTTTTAATCATTCTTGAAAGTGACAAAAGCTGCACTCTGCTCCCACCAATGCAAGATGAAGTAATTGTTTGTAGAAGACATGGTACGTTATTAAATGGAGATGGTGAAGTAGTTCCAACAAAGTCATATAGAGAGTCTTGTTTTAGAACTCCTAATATAAGGGTTGGGGTCTGCAAACCTGAGCATTCATAACATTTTTGGCTTTATTCACCAATGAGAATGTCATGTATAGTTCTCTCATGTACATACATGGGAGTATATAACAGAAGAAGAGAAACTTGAAATAACATCTGAGCCTAGGAAATGGTGTAGATGCTGAATGTAATTCTGAAATCACTCTGATTAAAATAAAAGTATGGTACTTTTTCACAGTTAGAATACATGGGTGAGAGTATGTTTCACAGGTGAGTTTTTTAAACTGAATTAGGAGAAAAAATGTAAAATAAAATAAATGTCCTAACTGTTGTAGGGATTGAGGAGGAGAGTTGGTGTGATTTTTTTATTTAAAAAAATAAAATCACTCTCATCTCCAATCTGATTATCTGAAGATTAAATTAATCATTTTATTTTGAAAGACTGAATACATTATATTAATGGCATGAACACACAAAATGCTGTGAAAAGGTGGGGTGTTCTCTTATAAAAATGATCCTTCTGAGAGGCAGCAGCATTTCTGTAATTAATTTCAAACACATAACTATAAATATTCTATGCAATCACCAAAGATGAAGAAAGGCTGCAAAATTCACCTAACAGGGCTCTTTAGACTATTTAACATTATAATCCACAACAGTGTCTAAAATAAATATGACCCACTCTTGTAAAGACAGAGATATATAAAACTCACTATACTGAAGAGAATTATGTTTCAATGATTTCCAGATGATAGGAGGAATGTCCTTCGGTCCATCTTCCTCAGCTGCAGGTAACATATCCTCATTACAGGTTACTTCACAAGAACAGCTACTGTCCATAAACTTGTCTGAAGATTCCACCTGATTGAAACAAATATTCTGAAATAATCAAGCAACTTCAAGATGGTTTACCATAGCACAGCACAGGATTGCCCTCACAAACAACTTAAGATTTGTATAGTAAGAAACATCAGGGCTCAAGATACATTAAAATGTTGGTGCAAGTCACTGGAGAACAATACTGTCTGGATTACAACCTAGCAGGGAACAAAATATTATTGTTGACAAGGCATATGGAATCATAGTGCAGATTTAGCAAAATGTAGAAATAAGGATTGACGGCACTTAATATTGTGATAAATGATATAGTAACATTATGCAGTACAAACATACTTTTTCCAGGAATGAAGTACAGTATATGGTATGAATAAAGAAGGAAACTAGTATGAAAGAGCTAGATACAGTCCTAAGAAGGTAAAAAAAAAATAAAAAAAATCAGAAAATGTCAAAACATGTTGGGCATTAATGTACAGAGGACTGATTTGTAAACTTCAAATAGTGAATAGTGAATTAAATCATTTTAAAATTCTCATTGGTCTTATTTTGCAAGCAGTTTATCTCCTTAAACTCCTGGGGAGTTCAAGGAGCTGCTTAGCATCTTGAAGGATTATTAGGGAGAACAGATTTTTCCAGTGTATGAATTGCCTTGTGTTCCTCAGTGCACGAAGAAGGAAAGGATTGCAGACTGTCTATTTTCATATCTAAAGACAATTATCACTCTCATAAACATTATATCTGTAAACACTCCTTAAGCCCAAGGGGGCCCATAAGAAACAAGGATTAAATTTTTGTGATTCAGCCTTCATCAACTGTAGGGAATGACCATGAACATGAGCAATTACTGCAAAGCAGCTAAAATGAAGAAAGCCCCACCAATTTTTACCAAGAGGCAACTAGCTCCCTGGCCAGAAGCAAAAACCAATGCCTTCCAGGTTGAACAACTGACACTTGTTAGGTTAAAAAGAGTGCACACAGATCTCATTTTAGAGTGCAGTGGGCAATTACATACAGCTATAGCTCCTAGTCAGGGCCCTGCTTGCCAGCCCTCTAGTGGCAAGTCACGGTTGTGCAGGTAGGGAACAGTCGGAGAAGGTTCTTAGCCTTAAGGTGCGACTGTTTCAACCAGTCACAAAAGTTAGCACTAACACCAATCAGCATTTGAGCAGCTCAAAATACAATGTGTAACAAGGTCCTTAAGGCAGAACTTTTTCCAGAGTTCTTAACTGAAATTCACTTATAGCAATGTCTTTATTTGCTATTAATTCATAATTTTAAATGACTTTTTAAATAGTAACTGATGTCACTGTGTACAGTATGTTTACATTATGGCCTTTTTTCAGCCATGTACATTATGACCTTTTTTCAGCCATGTCTTTATTCAACTGAGGCCAGCCAGTGACGTCACCAGCAATCACCGGCCAGCGAGAATTAAAATGGCGGACGACAGAAGGAAAGGAGAGTGGAGAATGGACTGGAGGAGCGTGTGGCCTCACGACCCACTCTGGGAAACCCTCAGGAGGGGAGGAGCATTGGACGAGGAGTTGGAAGAGGCTCTTGATCCGAGGCTTGGCAGTGGCGGCAGGGAACAGGGCACTGGCACCGAGACCAAGCCAGAAGCAGCCCCTGCAAGCTGCAACGGTGGTAGCAGCAGAAGCAGCGGGGAAAGACCTGTGAGCTGCGACAGCGGAAGCAGCAGGAGCAATGGGGAAAGACCTGCAAAGCTCCACTGTACCGCAGGTGGGAGTACAGGGAAAGGTTGGGAGGGGGAGGAGGTGGCCCCGACAGAGAGGTCCCGGCAAGAGCAACAGGGAGGGCTGAGGACAAGCGGGGCACCTATACTGTATACAAAGAGGAACGAACCATATGTATAAGGACTACAAGACTCTTGGACGGGGACACTCCAGGAGGGAGGGAAGTGGGGTGGCCCAGGGCTCGCGAAAGGAGCCGAGAAGGCGGAGCGGACGACCCAAGTAGGAGGACACGTGTGTTCAATGCCAACAAAAGGGGTACCCCTTAGCTAGACTGTAGGGCAGAGCTTTCCAAACTGTGTGCCGTGACACATTAGTGTGTCGGCGGCAGTGTGTAGGTGTGTCGTGCGAAATGCAGAAAATTTTGCAGAAGGACACCGCGGAGCTCCCTTACTCGCGTCTGCTTCCCTTGGCCCCTCCCCCGGAACTGAATTACTGTGTTGCGAAATGATGCATGTCTAAAAAGTGTGTCACCAACATGAAAAGTTTGGAAAGCTCTGCTGTAGGGGAACCAGGCTCCCAGTGCTCGGTTGTAAGAAACCAGGGAGGGAGACTAGCTAAGTTTCAGCGAAGCGACAGACGAGGTGTCTTGTGGTTTTCTTTTGTGTTTTTCCTTTTTGTTTCCCCGGTGAAGGGATTGAGAGACAGGACGGGCCTAGGTATATAGTGTAAGTGTGGCACAGCCCTAGAGCATCTAGGGGTGATTTGGTCCCAAGAGCAGGAGTTTGCTCTGGACGAGTGTAGGTTTCACGAGCAGGACCACCGAACATAGAAGACCCACGAAGGGGTAAGCGAAGCAGGCTCCAGGGCTGATATCCCAGATGGGAAGAAACTCAAGAGGCACCATAGCTACAGGAGAGAAGGGACGTGGCCAAAGATACGGAGGGATCCATCGAGGTGGCATGAGGTCAGGGTGTAGGGGTGGTGGAGCCCCGTGAGTGACGGTCAGGCAAACCGTGTGCCGCAGAGGGACCCCGGATACCCAACCCCCCACTAGGAAAATTCAAAGTCATGGCAGATGAGATAGGGAAAGCCTACTCCTGGAGTGAACAGCTACGCGGCCAACTACGGGAGCCTGTAAGATGTACGTCACCCGTCTCTCGGACCAAGGCTGCACGCAACCGGGTGTTGGAAACTCGGCAGTCACACACATGCTAAACCATCAATAATGCCAAATAAAGAAAATTAAATTTACAAAAATGAATATAGGATATGAAAATATGGTAATTTTTCAGCATGAATCAAAAACTATTGGGAAAATCCTGCAAGTATTCAAATAACACACACAAAATCCTACATATAAAATAACATGATTATTATACAGCAAAGCATGGAGAAGTGGGTAAAGGCCAGAATTAAAGATTCCCATGTAACATTAAATTGGCCCTATTGTGCTACTCACTTTTGAAAGCGAGGCCTTTTCAAGGTGTTGAAGGTTTTACACGCAAAAATTGATACACTGAAATCACTGCCCTTTTTGAACATTAGGCCATCATTAATAGCAAAAGGTACTATTTTCTGTATCTTTCTTCTCTCCTGAAGGTAATATAAAATCATTTAATCCAGCATTATAATGCACTTTTAAAGTAATGGATCTTGTGGAAAGGGAAAAAAAAGAAGAAGAAAAAAAAGTAGCTTGAGTCAAAAGTCTGCAGTGAAAATTCAACATTTACATAAATATCTGACTTCACAGAGGAGTAAGAGGATCCAGTTAAGTGAAAGCAATATGCTTGGAAATTCTCAGGAAAGTCTAAATTACAGAAAGGTCATTACTAAGGAGGGGAACATTAGCTCTGCTGCCTCCTAAAAAGGCTCAAGGGGAATTTAGTAAGAGCTGTAAATACTAAACTTATACTCTAAGAGGGGCTGATGTTCTTTGATTAGACCTCATTATATCCATTCCTTCTTGAAAGGTGTGGAAGTCAGGTTGATAATCTATTTTATATGAGCCAATTGTATAAGAAAAGTTAAAGCTAGTCAAATAAATGTAACATAATAGTGTAAGGATGAAGACTGCAATGGAATATGAAGAAATAGGCTCTCTAAATATTAACTGCAACACAACATACTAGCATTCAACAGCATCTGCATTATTTTCCACCCAATGAATTACAATTTCTACCATTTCCATTAGTATTTTTTTTTGCTGCTGCCTAGAGGGCTTGCCTAAGAGCCTCTGTACCCTTAAATATATGTAAACAATAATGAAGCAATGGGGAAAAAATGCACAAGTGGAAAGCCAAATCTTTGGCAGCAAATCAAAAGGCCTGGGGAGAAATCTTTGCTACCTTTTGGCAAAGGGTGGGGACCCAAGGAACAACAGAGCCCAGTTGCCCCTGTGGGTCACACACCCTAGTGTCTAGGGGCCAATGGATCACAGCACAGCCTATTTGGGGTGGGGGCATTTCACAGCAGCCTGCATGGAGAGCTGTTAAACTTTTCTAACATTCCCTGAAGGTCATTCCTCTATCCAACACCTCTGGACACGCTGGGTAGCAGTACAGCTCTGCTGAAAAGCCACATATATCCTTTGACAGTTGTGTCATAGCGAGAACAGGTGGTCACCAAAATAAGCCATGGGTCTACCATCCTCAACAGCAAAGCAGGTAAAGATGATGTTAAAAATCTCAATGGCTGTGAAGGAGGATGAAGGCTGCAGCAGAATGAGATCTCCAATTGTCTTGGCATCCTTGCAACTGGATTAAGGTCCCATTCTGCCAAGAACCATGTGGAAGCTGATGCGCAACAGCTTCTCTACAATAAAAGAAATCACACACAGGCATCTTCCATGAAAATAGCTTTTCCAGCACATTTTTTTCAACCCCTTTGGTGACCAGCTAGTGATGACAGGAGAAGGATTGTGAGGTCTGGAAGCTCCTAGTCATGAACTGGCAGGACAGCAGAAGTTACAAGAAGGATCATCTGGCACTTGGACAAGGCAGCTGTGTGATTCGGCAACTGTGACTGTCACTCAAAAGCCCTCTTCAGGATCTGCTCTGCTCACCCCACATGGTGAAGGGGATAGAAAAGGTGTCCTAAACATGGCCTGTCTACCTTCTTGCTGACTGGATAACTGTGTCCAGTGGGATCACCTTTACTGCAGGAAATCAACAAAGACACACAATCAATTTTGGGACCTGGAACATCAGGACCCTCATGGATAATCTTAATAGTGAATTCCTAGAGTGGTGCATTGCAACCATGGCTTGAAAACTCAGGTGATAACATTAGCATTGCTACACTGAGCAAGATCCAGTGAACAGAAGACAGGCAGCTCAAAGAACATGGAGGTGGCTATATCTTCTTCTGGAAGGTAAACAAGCAAGGAGAATGCTAGCTTCATAGAGTTGATTTTGCTGTCAAGAATGAACTCATAAACTAAGTCAACAAGTTCTCTATAAGAATTGATGAGTGCCTCATGACTCTCCATCTTTAACTGGTGGAAAGCCAATACACCACTGACAACAGCATGTATACCCTGACTCTTGATGCTGCCATCAAGGAGGAATTCTACGCCAGCCTTGACCAAGCCCTTTCCGATGTTCCAAAGGAAGACAGACTTATTCTTCTTAGCAATTTCAACACCAGTCAGTAGGGACTTGAACCTCTGGAATGGAACCATTGGCAAGGAAGGAATGGTCAACTCCAACAATATCCTCCTCTTGACCACATGTGTAGAACATGGACTCACTGTCACCAACACCTATTCCACCAGAAAAATAAACATAAGACATCATGGCAACACAGTGCTTACAATCTAAGCATTGGCACCTGATTATGTCATTGTTTGTGCCTGGGATCACAAAGATGTCCACATCACCTGAGGAGCTGATAACTGCTGGACTGATCACTGGGTCATCTGCTCAGGTATGTCACTCTAACTGGCTCCCAAATAACGGCTGCAGCAGAAGCAATGCCAAAGGAAGATCAATGTCTAAGGACTCAAGGACCCAATCAAGCAAGACCTCTTCCACAACTTCCTCAATGAAAAAATGGCAAATTCCAATTAACAACAATGTTGGACATGGGATGCCTTGAAGTCCATCATCAATAGCTCCTGAAAAGAGACACTTGGGTTCTCTACCAGGAAACATCAAGACTAGTTTGATGAGAATGACTGGGAGATCCAAGAGTAGATGGACCGCAAGCACAAGGCCTTATGTGCTTGGCAGAATTATATCAACTCCATGAGGTGAGGAAAGCCATGAAGGATGCAAAGGCATTTTGAGCTAATAGAATCTCTGTCAAAGTCTTCAAGCAGAGGAAGAGAAGTTCACATCACAGCTCCATGCCCTTATTTAAGGATTTGGAATGATGAAGAAATCCCAAATGACCTCAGGGATGCCATGATTGAGACAATCTTCAAGAAAGGAGAAAAGTCCAACTGTGGAAATGATAGAGGGATCACCTTGCTCTCCACCACAGGAAAGATCATTGCAAGAACCCTCCTGAACCGTCTCCTTCCACTTGCTGAAAAGCTCCTCCCAGAATTTCAGCATGGGTTTAGGGCATCAAGAGGCATAACTGACAATCTTCACAGGTTACCAGCTACAGGAAAAATGCCAGGACAACATAAACCCCACTATGTGGCCTTCTTTGACCACACAAAAAATCTTCAACTCCATCAACTGCGAAGCGCTGTGGAGGACCCTTCTGAAGTATGGATGCCCAGTGAAATCTGTCACCATTCTTTGCCTGCTCCATGATGGCATGTGAGTGGTGGTTCTCAGGAACAAAAATATTGCGTATCTTTTGAAGTTAAGATGGGAGTAAAACAAGGCTGCATTATCACTCCCGTATTCTTCTTGATATTCCTTATCATAATGCTACATCTGACCACCAATAAGCTTCTAGTTGGAGTGGAGCTGAATTACCAAATGGATGGTAAACTGTTTAATCTTAGCCAAATCAGAGCCAAAACCAAGAGCACACCAACCTCAATCATCAAGCTCCAGTACGCTGATGATACTGTAGGCTGTGCTTACTCGGAAGCAGACTTTCAAGTAATCACTGATGTGCTTACCATCAATGCACGGGAAAGGATCACCCAGGACCACCCCACATGGAGGAAGTGGCTGCTGCAAGGTTATCAGTAATTTGAAACCTGACAATGACAACAGTAGACGGAAAAGCATAAGTGACAGAAACAGCATGTCATGAACTGAATCAAGAATCTGGAGCCACCCACCCCACATGGAAACACATGTGCAAGTTGCAACAGTCTGTCAATCCCAGATTAGCCTTATCAGCCATCTTCTGACCCAGAGATAAGACATTCATGGAAGACCATCATTCTTGACTGGGAAGGACTGCCAAAGAAGCCGACCTTTTGGCAACAGTACCTAAACCCCTGTAGCAAATATGACCTGACCAAAGACTTCATGCACCAAGTGATAGTGGCCCAGAAGTTGCTGTCCAGGAACCTTCTGAACAAGACCAACAGGATAACCAACTGGACTGCATCTTCCCAGCTAATATCACCAACTCTGTGTACATCCACTTTGGGCCCACAAAACCAAACTATTACCACCATCACCAGGAACATTAATCAGACATGTTGTAAGCGGAGTGGTTAACTCAATTAGGTTATTCACTTATGCAGCTGTCCAGATTTGAAGTATGTTATCTTCAAGGTCACAGGTCTTTTTATTAAGGTTTTTACTCAGTACATACACCCTATCTTACCTACCATGACTTTGACGTAAAAGGGAAAAAAAAAAGAGGGAGGCTTGCCATTCTTAATGGCTGCTGACCTTTGGCCGAATTAGGATTTTATTTTCCCATACTCAGTTCCATCTTTTCTTATGACCTGGTTAACCCTGGATGCTACTGACTGCCTATTTCCTTTCCTGTCCTAGACTTATCTTATTCTTATCGTTAAATTTTGGCTGGTGGCAGAACCGTGGGTCTCTGGTTTCCTCCAGGTCTCCTATCCTGCCCCACAGATATTCACGGTTAGTTGTTTTCTGTTCGTGCAGGTTCCCAGGCTGAAACAACCGTTGCTTCGCTGGATCCCACCATCCATTTTTTCTTGTGTCCCCATTTGGGTAAGTATGGAGATTCCTCCAAGTCTCAAAAGGAGGGAGTTTCCTACCCTCCTCCTTTTACCCCTCCCAGGGCATAATCTCCATCCTTGTTTCTTCTCACGACTCTCTCTGATCTTCTTCCCGTGTCTCTCTCTTTCTCATTCTCCTCCTCCTTTCCATTGTTCCTAGTGCGGCAGTTAACTGCTTTTTGTCCCATGCCCAGCCAATCAGAAACGACAGGAACTAATAAATCGGGGCACTTTTGATCTTCCCGTGTCCTGCTCTTTTCCTTCCTGTCTGTCTTGCGGTAAGTAGTTGTGTCCAGAGCACCCGCTCCGGCTTTCGTTATAATCTTTGGGGCACTTCTTTTGGGCCCCCAGAGTCTCCCCTGAGTGGGGAGTGCAATCTTCGCTGCCACACATCTTATAGTGGAGAAGGAGTACAATGTTTACCATATAAATCCAGATAATGGTAACTGGACTGAAGTCAGTAGGAAAACATGGGACTCCTCCAGTCTGTCTGGTATCTCCAGAATTTGGCCTGACCAGGAGTCCAGAAGTTTGGCCTAACTGGGTTCAAGAGAAATGTGATCAAGATCTCCAAGGGATTCAAACACAAGGCTTGCTACAGTGCATGGAAGCAACCAAGAAAGCTAACATGACAGGTTTAGTTGTTACAGAGAAGCTAGCTGAGGTCATACCTTGCCAAGGACCAGGACATCTAGGTGAAAGGAAACAGTTCACCCCTGCACTGGCATGAGCACAGACAATACTGGACAGGTTGCTTTAGTTAATTTTGTTTCATAGTTGGTAGGGTTGGAAGGGACCTGAGCAGATCATCAAGTCCCAACCCCTGCCATGGGCAGGAAAGAATGCTGGGGTCAAACAACCCCAGCAAGGTGTGTATCTAGCCTCCTTCTAAAGTCCCCCCTGGGTAGGAGTGAGCATCACTTCCCTTGGAAGTTGGTTCCAGATCCTAGCTGCCCTGGCTGTGAGGTAGTGTCTCCTGATATCTAGCCTGAATCTGCTCTCCATCAACTTATGGACGTTATTCCTTGTTATTGCCAGTAGTGCTCGGGGTAACAGGGACTCTCCCATTTCCTGCTGGTCTCCATTGGCCAGTGTATAGATGGCCACCAGATCCCCTCTCAGCCTTCTCTTGTGGAGGCTGAACAGGTTCAGGTCTTGTAGCCTCTCCTCATAGGGCCTGCCCTCCTGCCCCCTGATCATGTGAGTGGCCCTCCTCTGGACCCTCTCAATGTTGTCCACATCCCTCCTGAAGTGCGATACCCAGAACTGGATGCAGCACTCCAACTGTGGCCTGACCAAGGTCATGCAGAGGGGGAGGATCACCTCCTTGGACCTCCTCGTGATGCATCTGTGGATGCATGACAAGGTTAGCCTTCCTGACTGCATCCCCACATTGGTGGCCCATGTTCATCTTGGAGTCTATAATGACTCCAAGATCCTTTTCTGCCTCTGTGCTGATGAGAAGGGAGTTCCCTGACCTGTAGGTATGCTGCTGGTTCCTTCTTCCTAGGTGCAGCACCTTGCACTTGTCAGTACTGACTACCATCTTGTTCTCATCCGCCCACCTTTGTAACCTGGTCCAGATACAATTGCAGCCTGTCCCTCCCTTCTAGCATGCCCACTTCTCCCCACATCTTAGTGTAATCCGCAAATTTGAACAAGGTGCTTTTCACCCCCTCGTCCAAGTCGCTGATGAAGATGTTGAACAGTGAGGGCCCGAGGACCGAGCCCTGGGGGACCCCGCTGCCCACATCCCTCCAGGTCGAAAATGACCCATCCAACACCACTCTCTGGGTGCGGCCCTCCAGCCAACTGGTGACCCATCTGACTGTAGGCATCGACACCACAATCTCCTAATTTTTTAATGAGAATGGGGTGAGAGACAGTGTCAAAGGCCTTCCTGAAGTCCAGAAAGACTACGTCCACCGCGACACCTGCATCCAAGGATCTTGTGACCTGGTCATAGAAAGCCACCAGGTTGGTCTGACAGGACCTGCCTCGAATGAACCCATGTTGGTTGCCCCTAAGCATAATCTCCCTTGCTTGCCCCTCGCAGTTGTGCACCTGGATAATTTTTTCAAAGACCTTCCCCAGGACCGAGGTAAGACTAACAGGCCTATAATTTCCTGGGTCCTCCTTCCTCCTTTTTTTGAAAATAGGGACCACATTGGCCCTTTTCTAGTCCTCTGGCACCTTACCAGAGTACCATGAGTGCTCGTAAAGCTGTGCCAAGGGTCCCGCAATGACCTCTGCTAATTCCCTCAGCACTCTGGGGTGGAGACCATCAGGACCTGCTGATTTGAACACATCCAGTCCCACCAGAAGTCCCTGACTAGGTCCTCTCTGACCCTGGGCCTAACTGTGCCTCCCCTGGGACCATAGGGGATCCCGGTGGGGGGGGGACCTGGTCCCTGCTCAGAAAAATGAAGGCAAAGAAATTGTTAAATAGGTTAGCTTTGTCATTTGGTGAGACCACCAGATTTCCAAGCATGTCCTGCAGAGGCCCCATGTAACCCAGAAACTTCTTTTTACCCCCTATGTATTTAAAAAAGGATTTCTTTATCTTTGATCCAGGTTGCTAGTCTCAGTTCCATCTTCGCCTTGGCCTTCCTAACAGCCCCCCTACAATCCGGAGCAATGGAGGTATAGTCCTCCCTGGTGATGGCCCCTCTTTTCCATTGGGTGCATGCCTCCTTTTTAGCTTTGAGACATTCCTGGATGCTTTTGGTCAGCCACGGGGGCTTTTGAGCACTCTTCCCCCTTTGATCCATGTTGGAATTGCCATCCTTTGGGCTTGGAGTATCGTCTTCTTCAGGAACGACCACTCTTCTTGGACTCCCAACTCCCCACCCCTCCGGGACCTCAGTGCATCCCCAACTAGTCTCCTTAGCTCAATGAAATCTGCCCTCCTGAAGTCCAGGGCTGCTGTCTTGGTGCAGGCCTTTGATAGCTTGCGCTGGATGGTGAATTCCAGTAGGCAATGATCGCTATCACCCAGGTGATCAAGAACCCACAGTCCCCTCACCATGTCATCATTTGTGGCCAGGACCAGGTCTAACAAGGCATTTCCCTTGGTGGGACTGTGCACCTCCTAGTTTAGATGGAGGTCCTGTAACACGGCTAGGAACCTACCTGAGCAGTCAGACCTGGCTGACTGCTCTTCCCAGCAGATGTCCAGATAGTTTAGGTCACCCATGATGACCACATCCTTTGACTTAACTGCCTCTGTGACCTGACCTGAGAATTCCCGGTCTAGCTCTTCTTCCTGGTTGGGTGGTGTGTAGTAGACCCCCAACGTTAAGTCCCTTTTCCGCCGACCCCCTTGTATTCTGACCCAGAGCACTTCAGTCTGCCCTTCTTCTGACCCAGTGCAGTTCGTTGAGGATGTGAATTGTTCTTTGACATAGAGTGCCACACCCCCGCCTTTCCTCCCGAATGTCTTTCATGAAACAAGCATTGGAACCAAAATGAACATTCAAGGCACAGTGTTGCCATAGTATTAGCTCTGAACTATAGTATGATAAATGTCAGTGTTAATGGGTGTTCCTAAAGCCAATTAAATATGCATATTAAAAAAAAATAACCCTTCAACTCAGAGCTTCCTGTGTGGGTGTTTTCTCTCCTGCCATGACTTGATGGGGTTAATTCAAACCACGACACACAGACAAACTCGATATTTCTTAATTATGGTCAAAGTCAGTTTTCTTATACATTTTATTCTCAAATCGCTTCTTTATTGGGATGATCGCTTATTTTCTAAATAGTGAAACTCCAAAGACAGACTATTAGGCAACCAGAACTCCCGGGGCCATGCCCTTAATGTGGACCTCCTCACTGGAAGACACAAACTCAGGGCTAATCATTAATAAGTCACCTTCCAAATTTAGGGCTTGGGCTTCTGCCCCTTTTCCCCATTTTTGTGCTACAAATAAATTGTCCCAGTCTATTTTGTTATTTAGCCCAAATTGGCCAACAGCTCATTCAAAAGAAGTCTCTAATTAAAGTTCATTCACCCATTCCACATGTGCAAGCAGTTCAATCTCTGGTTCAGGCTGTATTTAGCCACTTTTCAAAACACCCGCAAGGGAGACTCCACTCCCTGGCTCCTTTCGTGCCTCCGCACAAATTCAGCTCTGTCACTCTATAGTTTCAGGCATCCAGATCTCTTCATTTCCCTTCCAGGGGTCAGATCTGGCATTCTCTTCAGCTTTTCATGCTGTCCGGTTCTCATTCACTGATTAACATTTTCAGGTGTGGCGAAAAGTCCTCTAACACCGGTGGATGACATCATCGCCTCTGGTGTCCCTTTGGTGAGTTTCTTTCCTTCTTTTTATTACAATAAAAGGGTCATGGGTTCCCTGTTACAGTCAGGTTACACCCTCTCTCATGCCTAAGCATGTGTATGGCCAACATGACAGTAATGGCAGTATCAGGGAACTGCTCGCCATTTTGTTTTTAAATGAGCTTACCACAACTGTTTTGCCTGCTTTCCTCCAAAACTGGAAATTCTCTTCAAAATCAAAACAGTCCTCTACAAGGGTGAGATTTAGGGCCTGATGCATTGTGGCCCATCATGATCAAAAACAATTGCCTCATGTAAGTCAATATTAAAGAATGTTTTCCTTTCAAATGGGTAACCCCTATGTTTCAAGATTTGGTAGATCATTAAATATCAGCTATTAGAAAGACAACTCGTCTTGCAGAAGTTCATTATGTGATTTTGTTGCAATCTGTCTACCTGCAAATCCTGATAATAACATACCTTGCATTACATATATGAAGGAATGTAAAAACAGCATTGATAATATTTCATGTTTGTAACATATACACTTTTACATAAATCTCTAATATATGCCTCAGACAGAATTCATGATGATGGGATGGGGAACGCCAATTATATCAGTTTCCATGGGATGACCTACATAACTCTTGTGACTGCCATTTGTGACTGGTCAAAGCATCTCAAACATATGCCATATGGGCCTTTTATAACACTCACTAGCACATTCCTTTTCTCTCCTAAATGTATTAATATTTTATATTTCACTAAGCCTATATAAAATGTAAAAATGCAAGCACATAGCTGTATAATATTGCTGTCAATATATATTTACAGGTACAGATATAGTTATACGTATCTGAACCAACACCTGCTCATCTACATACCTTTTGGAAATTACTGTCAAGCAACACAGATTGTACAATGTCACATAAATACACAAAGGACTGCACAAATAGTTATGGAGTCCTGTTGATTTCAAGGTAGAGGATAAATGGCAATGTTTCTTTCAAGGTTGAATCCTGTATTATTCCAACAATGCAGGTAATCAATCAGTATCAACAGCAGCACAGGTGCAGGCTTCAGAAGGCTTCAGTATGGAACCTGGCACTAGCATAGGCAATGGGCTCAATGCCAGTGTAGGTAGAACTGCCAGATCCTGTTTAGTAGCTGTTTTCAGATACAGCAGAAATGCTGGCCTGCCATTTCTGCCTACAGAGAACGCAATCTGACTATGAAGTTGAAAACAGAACAGAGCATCAAGAGACTGCCATAAAGGGATTAGCTTTCAACAAATTATTTTCTCTCTCATGCCTATCCATTATAAAAAATAAAACACGCAAGACTGCAAGAAAGACATTCAATTAAACTATAAGGTCTGCTTTACCATAAATCAAATTTTTCTATTAGTAATATTGTCTCTCCTCTTTCCTTAACTCTCTCCTAACATATGTTGTGATAACAGTCTAATTTTGTCTCCACACCTAAAAATATATGCATCTGCTTAACTGTACCTACATGAGCTGTCCGGTGACAACATGACATACATAAAATTAAGCAAAAACACAGGAGCTCCCATGGTGAGGGATTTTGTTTGTAAGAACTTTGGATCAGGAACTTTAATTTACAATATCTAAAGTTTCATTCAAAACAACAGCGCTTCATAGGGAACACCTCCCCACCCCCAACAACAATAATTCTCAGGTGTCTAGTGCTGCTAGTCTTCTTGACTTAAGTTTTCCAGCACACAAGTTGTCTTGAGAGCATGTTACTACTAAAATCTAAAATTGACAGTTCTTCTGCTGAACAGTAATAGCAACAGGACAAGAAAAGAGAACTCTTAAGGAGTGAGGAAAGTGTATGATAATCTTTGTTCTATGCCTTTTACCTTGATTACATACCTTGTTAAATAAATACACTGAGGGAGAATACATAAAAATTCCCTTAGAATTTTAAAAAGTGTATATAGATATATGTTAGACTTGCTTTGGAAACTTATTTTAAATAAAAGTCCCCTTACAGATGTAAAAGAAGAGGGAAAAAATATTACCTTTTTTGTAAAAGTAGACCAAATCTAGAATTAAATAGAGGGTATGATGCTTAATATGCTCACTTATAATTTGAATTAAATTGGATAATAGTGAAATAAACTATCATGCAGAGGAGAAACCCAGGTGGACCAAAGAAAAGGCTATGTGATGACAGCAAAAACATCCCCATAAGCTTCAGCAGCAGTAGGAATAAATGGGCAATGGGAATGCAGCATTCCACGCATACAAACTGGTTGAAAAACCTTTCCTTTTTTCTCTCTCCATCTCATATATCTGACAGAGTGTGAACACATGGTGAAGAAGTCTTATGGTTTAAGTATTGTTTTAAAAATACATAGTACAAATACATGCAGAGCTCTTTCTTCAGCATTTTCATAGTAGTGTTGAAAATGAGAAGCATGATCAAATTTTTATTTCAAGCTTTTTGTAAAACTGCAATTTAAATATTATATTTCTTATATAATAAAGGGCTAAGTCCATCTGTCAGTCCATAATGTTCTTGGAGCACTCTGACTGGTTAGTGAAACAACCAATCAGAGTGCGGAGCGCTATCATGACAGCAGGGATGGAGGGAACAGAACGGGGGGTGGGGGGGGGAGGGCAAGGCTAGCAGCGCTGGCCTGGTCCCCCCACTGTATCCCCACCATCATGGTGGTGCTCTGCCACCTCCAAGGAGCAGGGCCGGGGGGAACAGGGTGAGGTCAGCGGCACTAGAGGCAGCAGCAGCATGGGGTGCTGGAGGAGGGGGATGGAAGGGATGGTGGGGCAAGCTTTCCCCCTCTCCTGGGAGGTGGCAGTGGGGTGGGGTGGTGGCGTTCTGTCCTACCCCCCCAATCATTCTTGACAGACAATTCGCTAGTTTATAAATAAAACTGAAGAAAGTTTTGAAATGAAAAATAATTTTGAATGGAAAAAATGGAAATATTTCAATTCAAAGTACTAAAAACAAAGCCTCTTGAATTTTTAATTTAAAAAAAATGATTACTTGTGTTAGAAAAAAAGTGTTTTGGTCTGAGTAAAGCATCACTTTTTATTAGAAGTTTTAATGGAAAAGCCACACTTAAGCTGAAGTAATTTCCCTTTGCCAAGAAATTTCAGAATGTTTAAAGCATGTCAAGCTATCCTAAGCTGGTAACCTCTATTGTTACATCTGATTTCCTCCAGTTAAGGCAGTTATCAGTATTGTCAGATTCACCACTTTATCCAGAATTACTGATTCATTTACAGAGTCACACAATATGCTAGCTTCAGCCACTTACAAAACATACAACATTACATCAATTTCAATGAAATTAGGCATTTAGGAAAGATGGACCAAGAGATTAAAATCCTCTCCACACTGCTCCAACCTATGCTTCGGCCATGGTGTAGAGCTGAAGTAAAAAAAAAAAATTAATATTTGGCCTCCCTAGTAATATAAACAAAGATACAATTCAGTGCCATCTGCCATACTGGTAATTGTAATATGGACACGTTAATTAAGAAATGGACTGAGACCATCAATGCATTTGCCACAGAAACAAATAGTTACCACATAGTAACAAATTTAGCCCACTAATTCCTGTGATCTGCTGCAGGGGTTAAAAAACTAATCATTTTATTGTAGATGAACCAACTATGACACGAGACTAAGTTGGCAAACTAGTTAAACAATGGCAAAATAATTGTCAAAACTTTTGCAGGGTCAAGATTTCACCAATTATATGCATGTGAGGATCAACAGCAAGAACTCTAGACAAAGTGAAGAAGTAAAGAGCTTTTTCACATTTTCATTGTGCAAAGCCCAGCTCTTATAGAAGAGGTAAAATATTGATGAAGCTCGATGTGTGGGTGATGTAAAACACAACGGTGACCTTGTTTTTATGATGAAGTAAATGAGGCCTCTGTGGACTATCAAACAAATGTGTTATTAATAACCTTATTATTTATTATTAAGCTGTTTCTAATATACCTTGGGAAAAAAGCTTATTTAAGTGGCTGATACCCAAACTTTTTATACAGGTTTAATACAAATATTAGATAAATTATGTTTTTAGCCTCTTCTGCATCACGGGTAATGAAAGAAAAGAGGGTGGGAAGAAAAGCACTTCAATTATTATGCAAAAATACATCTTGAAGTTGCACAGTAATGTATTAAACCAGAACAGTGAATAAAATGTTATTCTCCCTGAGGCACAAGGGCTCATTGTGCTGCCAGAAACAATTTAAAACAAATTTCCACCCAGTCTTTGTAGTTAAACATGAAGAGATTTATCTAAAGAAAATGCATTACAGAATGGCAAAGACAGCAGAGACTACTATTACTGTACCAAAGCACACTAGCCAAAACTGAGGAATTAGTATAAAAGTCAAATAAAAAAATTAAAAGTAATTCCTGTGACATATTACTAAGAGATGAAAGGTGTTTAAATATAGAATACAAGCTCAAAAATACAGATATTATCATTTCAGCAGTGAGATATGTACTGCAAAACTGATATCATACTTATTAGATCCACATATCACAGTGATGTTTAGTGTTTGGAGAGACTATAGAGGCTATTAATGGATTCTCCAAAATGATTACATAAATGGCTACTTTCAGATATTCTTCGTAATGTACACATATTTTTTCATAATTTTTAATAATCTCTTGAAAGTTAGAAAGTAAATTTGGTTTCCTTACTGAAGTGGATTTCTTTCCCAACAGTGATTTGGTATTGTAGGGCAGTATCCTAAATGCTGAATTACTGACTGATTTTTTAAAATTTGTCAAGGGCTTTGTAAACACATAATAGGGAGGAAAAGTATCATGCTGCAATGCTTATCAATCTTGACAGTGTCTCTTTAACATTTTGCAGTTAAACTATGCTCAGTTAGTAGCATGTTATGCTCTTGAAAGATTGACTGCTTCTCCATATTCACAACTTCTTACAAACCAAGCTTATTATACCATGACACAAAATAAATTAATCTAAAGCCAAAAGATTCTAATGTCTTTTCTCATGAGACCATCACAGTGGAAAACAAACTATTTTCCTTTTTTAACTCTACAAAACATTAGTGCATATACCAAAATCCAAGCCATGCTCCTGTAAACCCTACCTCTAAGAACGTGATGGCTTTGTCTACAATGAATTTGAAATACGATTTACTATAAAACTGCTTGAAACTGCGAGGCTTTAACAAAATCTAAAACATCTACATAAGAAGAGGAAAAGAGCTTCTGAATAGATAAAAGTAAAATCTTGATTCTTATATAAAATGTTATGCATTTTAATATGATTTTTTGCCTGATTTATGTAAAGCTTTGTGTTTTTCATTTTCCCTAGCCTGTCACATTGTAGTGATGTATAGTGCATTTTAGCATCAAGTTTGCCATAAGCAATAAAGTCAGTGCCCCCAAAGAAATATTAATATATTTCTACTCCCCCCCCCAGAGTTTTCTATTATTCAGCTTATTTGGTTTCACTTCACACAGTTGGTTGACATCATTTTCCAAGTCCCTCACACAAATACTTAAAGGTTTTACATTTTATAAATCCCAAAGAAGAAGTGGATGGAATGAAATGGGGAATATTATTTCCAGTATTAAAAAGCTAGGATTGAGGCCATACTGGGGGGAAAAACAGGAAGACATTCTACGCCTTCAGAGAGACAGAATGAAAGACAAAAAAGAATGTCTAACTTATTTCATAAAAGCATAACAATTATTTCTTAAATAAGGGCTCTCCCTTATGTAACAATAGGCCATGTATTCCTGAAGCATTCAAAAGGGATCAACTGTAGCACACCACATGCATCATTCAATAAAAATATTTGTTCATAAAGTATCCTGATCAAATTTTTTTTTTATGTGTAATGTAACCTACAATCAGATGGGAAAAAACCCACAAGCAATACCAAATGTAGCAGAAATATAAAGAAGCATGTTCCCTAGAGATAAAAAGTCTATAAGGTAGACCCCAAGAAGAAATACTTCCAGAGAATACCTGACAGAAAAGAAGCCATCAAGGAAATCTCGTATGCGTCTTTATCATGTAAAAGACATGAAAACCATGCAACTATGTATTCAAATTTAAATATCTTTACTGTGTAGCTTTAGGGTTGTGCAATAAAGTTCATAACGAAAAGTTTACATTATTTTGTAACACAGTTGTCAACTCTTTACAATATTCTCACCATGTAATTAATTGAAGCAACATGTCAATATGTTCAATCATTCAGAAATATCACACAACCAACTTTTCAAAAATAAATTCTTTAAGCTTACAAAAATCTGTAAATGAAACATGTTGGCATTTACAAACACACAGAAGGAAGAATGTTTTATTTTCATGTTCAAAATAATCAGTAGAAAATAGACTGGTAAAACAGCCCTTTCAGAAAGAACATATTTTGTCTTTGAACTTTGCTAGCACCATTTTAGTCATGTGTGAGTTTGCAGCACTCCAGCCTGTCAACGTACATATATGAAAACCTCTAGTAAAATGGCAGTCATAACTGTGTTTCATAGATTATGAACAAACATTGGCTTTGTCATGGGAGAAAATGCTTTTTTGTAGCACAAAGCATGAGTATTCAAACATCCTTGTCACTTTTAGTGGGACAAAGCCCCCCAAAAGTTCATACAATAAGAGGTACTAACAGTTTGTCCCATACTATCACTAAGGACGTCTGAACAGTTGTCATCCCAGGACAAGCAGGCTGGTTACTCCTCCAGTCATCCTACAGTGCACTGCTTTATTCACAATCCCAGCTCCTCTTGAACTCTGTGTTGCTGCTCTTGCCTGGATTACAAAACTCTACCGTCCAGAGATGTCAGACCTCTAGTGACCACTCCTACCAATTAACTGTCCTGCACGGCAACATGCCAGCCATTTCATGCTCACCACCCACCCAAGACCATCCTTAGATACTGCACTGACCACAACAACCTCAAATGCCATCAATCCCCAAGTATCCAGGTTGTAGCTGTATTGGTCAAGAGGCAAAAGGAATCGGAACTCATGGTAGAGGTGATATCTTTTATTAGGTCAACTGGACTTTTGCAAAAAAAAATTCTTTAATTGCATGCTTTTGGGCACAAGCACCCTTCTTCAGGCCTGAAGAAGGGTGCTTGTGCCCAAAAGATTGCAAGTAAAGATTTTTTTTGCAAAAATCTAGTTGGCCTAATAAAAGCTATTACCTCTACCACAAGTTCCGATTCCCATCAGTCCCTAGGAACTTCCATCCACCTAACCCTCTGGCTGCTGAAGAAACCATCTGACCTATCCACCACCCAACTGCAGCAATTTTGGACTAACATACTCCCTCGACCATGGCCCTTCAATCTGACTGCAGCACTGTAAACAAATGTGGGAGCCAGGGAGACAGTGGAACTCATTGCTATGTGGGAGTGAGATCAAGAACCAGCAGGTGTCCCTGCCAAGCCACCAAAACAAAGTGGTCTATGAACAGATTGTGAAGGAAAGGTAGCTCAGGAATATGACTGACTTGAGGCCAGTACTGATCCAAGTGCACAGTACTGAAGCAGCAGTTCATGAGAACACAGGATGGCAACAGTGCTGAGAGCACACAGGGTCAGATGCACCCAATGTGAGGAACACTCCCACATCTTTGTCCGAAAATGGTAGTCTGCACCACCCAGAAGAGAGACAAAGATACTGATGTGATTGTGGTTGAAGACCCACAGCTCCTGCAGGCCAACACAGCAATCTGGGCAGTGAGCCAGACTGGGGACTCCCAAGTCCATCCTGCTGAGCCATGAGGACTCATTGGCCATCCGCCTGAGACACATGGACTCTGAAATAGATCCAGGCTTGGACAACAAGGTCTGGAATTACCAGCCTTCTCCAACCCCTGTCTTCAGTATCCCTGTCACAGCCAGCCATCTCTCAACAGGGCTCCAGTGTCCCAGTGTGCCACAAATAGAACAAATTCTGCCGCTGGGGATAGTAAATGGCAGCTCAGAGACTGGACAACAGGGGGGTGTTAGGTGAGGAGTTGGAGTGCTCTGGAACCATATCTATGCTTGAGGACTACCCTGCTATGCTCCCTTCCCTCTCCCCCTTGTCAGAAACGATCCCAGCAGGGTGCGGGGCCTGGGACAAAGCAGCCTGTGTGGGGCCCCCCTCTCCGTCCCACGGCACACTTATGCCGGAGAGTGAAAGCCCTGGCAAACCAGACATGGTGGGAGGGGTGGCAGCCAGAACTGGCTGGAACAGGCAAAGAGCCACCCAATCCGTCGGGTGGGTGGGTGAGCTAAACTGCAGCTGCGGCCTCTCCACCTGGCTCTGCGGGGTCCTCCAAAGCACGGGGCCCGGGGTAATTGCCCTAGGGACGGCCCTGCACCTTGTGCAAGTGTGGTGTGCTAATAGGTGCCACTTTAAGCAAAGCAGGGGATTAACAGAACTTCTTTTTTTCATTTGTTTTGGGGGCGCATCTATAACAGTCTGAACTGTCATTGTGTTGCGAGTCCAACTTTAGTTACTCAGTGATTGATGCCTGTATCATGGAGCGAGGGGCTCCTGTTACTTTAAGAGACAGACTGCACCAGAAAAGGTCCCCAGCAGCTGGACAGGAGTTAGCTGCAAGAGGGAAGGTAGCAAGGCCTAAGTGCAGTAAACTTCCCCTTATGCTGAGGGGACACACCTGTGGCTGGTCAGTAGAACACCTGACTGTAAGAAAAGGAGCACAGGAGTTGCTAGCCTGGGTTTGTGAGGCACAGGGGTGCGCAGCCCTCAACTCTGCGTGGGGGAGAGCTTCTGCCAGTGCAGGTAGCCAAGGAGGGAGGCTGTGGATCACAGCAGGTGCCTCAAAAGCTCATAGAAGGGTGGAGACTGGGAAACAGACTTTTGCAGCAGCAGAGCTATTTAAAACACTGGGCTGGCATTATTTGTTTTAGTTTAACCGGAGGACCAGATTGTGGCTATGAAGGAGGTGTGGAGGCCATGGAGGGGTACCCAGTAGGGCAGTCAGCATCAGGCAGACTAGTCTGGACCAGGGATCAGAGGGCTGAGGGCTAAAGCACTGAGTAGCCGAGCCAGAGAAGGGCAAGACCAGGGCCAAGAGGCCCAGAGCTCAAGAAGGGCGAGACAGGGCCTGCAGCCCAGAAGTGGAAGTCTGAGGCAGTGGACCAGTCTGAAGGGGCGAGGAGTCCAGTAAAGCTGGCTGTACTTTAAAGAAGCCTTACTGAAAGGGCAGGAGCAAACCATCCCGATGTGCAGGAAGACTAGCAAGTATGTCAGAAGACCAGCTTGGCTTAGCAGGGAACTCTTCAGTAAACTAAATCAGAAAAAGGAAGCTTGTAAGAAGTGGAAACTTGGACAAACAACTAGGGAGGAGTATAAGAGTATTGCTTGGGCATGCAGGGATGAGGTCAGGAAGGCCAAAGCACAACTGGAGTTATAGCTAGCAAGGGTATGGAGGGTAACGAGAAGGGTTTCTACAAGTATGTCAGCTACAAGAGGAAGATCAAGGAAAATGTGGGTCCCTTACTGAATGGGGAGGCAACCTAGTGACAGAGGATGCAGGAAAGGCTGAAGTGCTCAATGCCATTTTCACCTGTCTTCACAGGCAAGGTCAGCTTCCAGACTACTGCACCTGACAACACAGTCTGGGGAGGAGGTGAGCAGCCAACATTGGTGAAAGAACAGGTTAGGGAATATTTAGAAAAGCTGGATGCATACAAGTAAATAGGGCCAGACAGAGTGCACCTGAGGGTGCTAAGGGAGTTGGCTGATGTGATTGCAGAGCTGCTGGTCAGCATTGAAAGCTCATGTTGATGGGGAGAAGTCCCAGATTATTGAAAAAAGGCAAATATAGAGGCTATATTTAAGAAAGGGAAAAAGGAGGATCCAGGGAACTACCAACCAGTAATCTGTAGTCCTGGAAAAATCATGGAACAGATCCCCAAAGAATCAATTTCTAAGCACTTAGAGGAGAAGGTGATTAGGAACAGCCAGCATGGATTCACCAACAGCAAGTCTTGCATGACCAACCTGATTGCCTTCTACAATGAGATGACTGGCTCTGTGGATGTGGGGAGAACAATGGATGTGGTGTACCTTGATTTTAGCAAGGTTTTTGATATGGTCTCCCACAACATACTTGCAGGCAAGCTAAGGAAGTATGGGTTGGATGAATGGACTGTAAGGTGGATAGAAAACTGGCTGGATTTTTGGGCTCCCAGGGTAGTAATCAATGGCTCGATGTCTAGTTGGCAGCCAGTATCAAGTGCCACAGGGGTCCATCCTTGGTGTGCTGCAGGGGTCCGTCCTGTAGTCAGTTTTATTCAATATCTTCAGCAACTACCTGGAAGAGGGCATAGAGTGCACCCTCAGCAAGTTCGCAGATGGCACCAAGCTGGGGGGAGTAGTAGATATGTCGGAGAGTAGGGCTAGGATTCAGTGACCTAGACAAATTGGAGGATTGGACCAAAAGTTATCTCATGAGATTCAATAAGGACAAGTGCAAAGTCCTTAACTTAGGGTGGAACATGCACTAGTACAGGTTGGGGGCTGACTGGCTAGGCAGAAGCTCTTTAGAAAAGGACCTGGGGGTTACACGGGCTGCACTGGTAGGCGTGTTACCAACAGATCAAGAGAAGTGATTATTCCCCTCTATTCAGCACTGATGAGGCCACCTATCTGTAGTACTATGTTCAGTTTTGGGCCCCCCACTACAGAAAGGATGTGGACAAGTTGGAGAGAGTCCAGTGGGGGGCAATAAAAATGGTCAGGGGGCTGGGGCACATGACTTATGAGGGGAGACTGAGGGAACTGGACTTATTTCATCTAGAGAAGAAAAGACTGAGAGGGGATTTGATAGCAACCTTCAACTACTGAAGGGTGGTTCAAAAGAGGATGGAGCTAAACTGTTCTCAGAGGTAGCAGAACAAGGAGCAATGGTCTCAAGTTGCAGCAAAAGAAGTTTAGGTTAGATATTAGGAAGAACTTTCTCAGTAGGAGGGAAGTAAAACACTGGAATAGGTTACCCAGAGGGGTTGTGGACTCTAAACCTTTGAAGTTTTTAAGAGCCGGGTAGAAAAAGCTAGAGGGAGGATCTAGTTGGGGATGGTCTTGCTTGAGGAAGGAGTTGAACTAAATGACCTTCTAAGGTCCCTTCCAACCCTAATTTTCTATGATTCTATGATAATTACATCAAGACATGGGAGATAAAGAAGAAGGGAGGGTGAAAGAGTCAGACTCGGGCAAAAGTCAAGGGGCACCAGTGGGCGCCTCGGCTGCCTTCAGAGGCCAGGATCTGCTACAACACTGTTTAATTGCCTACTTAATGCCTCATCTATCATCCTAGCAAAAACCCAATGACTGTAGCGCACAGCCTCCCTGCTATACCTGGCCTTATGCTTAGAAGCCAAGATAAAGCATAAGTCATGGCTTCACACCCAGATGTTATGATACCGAAGTGCCACCACAAGACATCATCCCCTTTGCCAGCACCTTCATCTTTTTGCCTTGGTTCACACCCTAAGAAAGTAGCACTGATGTCTTTCACTCCCATGCTAACAACTCATGAGGGATAAATCAAGTCACTTTAATACAAGCAATACATTGCAAGCTAGTGAGCAAGGAAAGAGAAAACAAGCAGCTCTTAAATCATCAGGTCTGCCTCTTGGGCAGCTGGTGCAGATCACCATGGAGTTCTGGTTTCCTTCTTAGCAACCACTGACTTTGCTTGTACTATCCTGGACATTTCAAAAAGCTGATGCTAGCTGCAAATATCAATCCAAGCTCCCTCTGGTCGCCCATTCCAGTGAACGTAATTCATCCAATCCATGGACGTTTCACCATGGGAAAGGGTGGGTCACAGAGTGGGCCAGGGGTGGGTGGGTGGCAGTGAGAAGGAAGTAGTGGTAGGACCATATTCCTAAGAGGATTGTGCTCCTAACATGATCCTACCGCACACCACGAATATCTTGTATGGTGTGTGGGATGCTTGCTCCATGTTTTTTGAGCAGTGCAGGAGCTGCTTGTCTGCAGCTTTTTTGAGTTATTTGGCCAAAGTTAAGCTAGACACAGATCAATCACGCTCCTTACAGTGTCTCATTTGGATTGTACAAGGTGGTCATAGAGGGTAGTGAAGTACACTATCAAGGGCTCCCCCTTGGCCTCACAGATGCTGTGCAGCATGCATGCATGCAGAGACCACAAAACAGGGCATGTTGCCCTTGCTGGTATGTCCTCAGGCACCTCCACTGAGCTTTAAAATGCCCAAAAGCATTTTCCACAGGAATTCTGCAGCTGCCAAGCTGGTAATTAAAGCAGTTCCTTCTGATCATCCAGGCATCCAATGAAAGGCTTTATCAGTCAGGGGTGCAGTGGGTAGACAGGGTCTCCCATTAGTAGCAGGAGTATAGTCCTCCAGCTTGATGTCAGGCAGGCCAGTTGGCAAACTACCTCTGCTCCAGCAGATCAGGGAGAACGGAGAACCTAAATATGCTGGCATGTACCATGCCCAATCAGCTGATATTTATGTGCGGGAAACAGCCACAGTGGTCCTGCCTGAAGCATAATTGAGAAGTAGCTCTTCTGGTTGATGAAGTCATGGCCACAGTACATGGGAGAAAGGTGTACCATCAACAGTCCCAATGCAGTTAGAGAACCTCAGGTTGGCAACTCCATCTAGGACCTCCTGTGGGTAGGCAAGGTTTATGATATGCAAGGCCATCTCCCATTGGATCACCAAACACACCTCCTTGCACCATTGACTTGCCAACCCCAAAATAGCTTTCCACAGATTGGAAGCTATTTGGGGTTGTGAGCCTCCATGTAGCAACACGCTTCTTCATGGATAAGGGAGACCATATTGCCATTGCCTGCTGCTGTATGTTTAGGGAAAGCTTGGCATCAGTCTCTATAAAGTAGCCCCTGAACATGCAGAAGTTTGTGAGCTACTGCTTGTTGTCCCAGGCAGCCATTATAATCTGCCCCCACCAGTCACTGCTCATCTCCCTGGCCTAGAAACACTGCTACATGGTTTGAAGCCACTCCCATATCTGCCTGGCCACAATATACTGATCTGTGGCCAAAAGATCTTCAGGGCAGCAGCTGCTGCCATGTATTAGGAGCTGGAGGTAGCCATTGTTGGGCAGCAACTACACATAAACCTTTCCCTCACAAGTACTTCTCCCTTGTACCTGGAATGAATGGAAGTAGGCATGGTGGTCATCAGAGCCTGCTTACATCACTTTTTCTGATCATTGTTACACATGAGTTCACAATGCTGGGCCAGCAAGTTGAAAACCACATACAAATCCACAGCAGCTCACAGTGGTGGAAGTTCTGGGTCATGGTCACTGGTGGCAGCATAAATGCAGTGGAGATGCAGGTAAGTAGTCAGGGGCACAAGCCAGTTAATCGCATCAAATTCCCTTCCACAAAAATGTTACCACCATCAATTTGAACAACCAACAGGGCTCTGTTTGGCACTGGAAGGGTCAGGGGAACCTAAAAACACTTGACCAGAGCAAGGGATGGTATGTGTGCTCTCACTTGCCACCTGCTGGCAGAAGAGTGATGATGCATTCAGCCAATCTAAACCTGACTGGATCTCTGGGAAAAGTTGCAGCATAAATTGGTCCCATGACAAATATAATATCTGTTTATAGTCTTATTGCTGTAATGCGCACTTTCTATGGAATCATATAGTGAAAAACTGAATCCCTTTGAATTATTGATAATATTATCTTAAGTTTTCTGTGTGTATCAGCTATAGTATCATAGCACTGCTACTGCCACATTTAAACTGAGAAAATATTTTCTTTTGCACAGTAAACTGAAGAAATTCAGTTTACTGTGCAGTTGACTAAAATAAAAGTAGATGGTGTGAAGGTTAATGAGCAAATTCTTTGCTTCTCAGACTTAGAACCAATACCAGCTTGTGGCAGAGTCCACACGTGAAATGAGGTTCTGGTATATACAATAAAAACACACTGGTAAATAAGAGTATTCTTTGATAATGGCTTCTCATAAAAAATATTAACAAGAAAAGTCACCTCACAGTGAGTCAAGAATGCTTTATAGGGTGCACAAATATAAAAGCATCAATTGTGTTCCACAGGATAGGTGGCTGCACTTCAGTGGTTAGGATGTACTTGGCTAAGCACTGTCTGCTAAGCACCTGGAGGTTTCAAGATGAGAAATGCTAACCCCATTAATTCACTTGGCACAAGTGAACACCTGTTTTGGGTCTTTCTGATGGTAACTTTGGAAAATTAGCTAAACTACATTCAGGTTTTACTGAAAACAAAAAAAGAATATTGCAGAAAAACTAGATTAATTTTAAAATGAGAAAAAGGTGACATAAGAAGAGAAAAGTGTAGATACGTTTTGCATCTATGAAAAAGAACATGGTATTTGGAAAGGTGTACTTGCCTTATTCTCTAAGTGTAATTTTAGAAAACGAAGATAGGCCACGGGTGCAAACGCATCAGCCGAATGTATAATTACATCAGATGAGTCCCTAAAAGACAAAACACCCCATTTCACTAAAGTCAGTGAAAGAAACTTTAATTTAGCATAAACATAATTTACATCTAGTTTAAGTCTATTTTATACTGCCAGACCAGTGTAAGTAGGTTTTAGTAAAATGAAAATAAAAAAATCAAGCCTGTTCTGTGTGGTCAGTAAAAATGACATCATGGTTGAAGTTCTAATGTCAGTAAAGAATACCACTGAGTTTTTATTTCAGCAGCATTTTAAATCTTTGGATAACCTCATTCCATTCTTCTGAATAATGGTGTAGGAATCACACCCTACAGAACTGGCTTTATAATATATTTTTTTTAATGAGAAGCCAGATTGTATAATTTAACTAACTTGCACCCAATGCTTAAGATCACTAGACACAAGTTGCTAATGCTAAGTGCATCGATGGCAGTGGTAAACTTCAGATCCATGATTCAAATGAGTTAATTTTTAGTCTTCATTTTGATAATCTGTCATTTCCAATTCACAAGAGGTAATATCTATTGTATCCATCTGTACTGTTTCAAAACAAGATAATTTAGCAATGGAGCTAAGATAACTAGGGGAAATACAGTTTCAAAAGGTGAGAAACAAAACAATTCACAGAAGGTATAAGAAAAAAATCATATGCATAAAAATTCTCAGATTTGGTTTTATTCAATAAAGCTGCTGACACAGATAGTTCACTAGTAATTACACTGGTCTTGCTGTCTTCACCAAGGAAACATAGGTACAGATAGCCTACTGTGACACTGGTGAATCTCCAGCTTATAGCCTACTCCCAGTAAAAGCAAAAGATAACCAGAGATCAAATTCTAAATTTAATTTGATTAAATGACAGACACTACAAATGGCTAAAGAAACCACTCTCCATGGTCAGGCAGCAAGTGAGTGTTTCTACTACTAACCCACCTCCCCTCCCCCCCAAGCACTTTGAACCAAACCCTCTGATGGTTTAAATCAGAGTCACTGCCTCAATTTCCAAAAGATGAGGACCTGGTCCATTCTTATCTGGATATATTTATTGTAGGTTTGAAATACCAAGATAAAAACATGCAGATTTAAACTGAAAATCCAATGCTGACATTTATAACTGTTTTGTTTTTAAGGAATCTGAACTATGCAACTCCTAATGGACGTCTTTGGATAGTAAAGGATAGTAACGGACAAAAAAAATTAGAAAAAAAGGTATTTTAAAATAGAAGATATTTTTTTAACTGTATATGCAGACCCGTATTTCCTACTTCATAAGTTTCTACTATCAGATTGAGAAAGAACCCAGCACAGTTTTCAGACCCTAAGTTAGATTTATAGGGCTGGTATTTAGAAAACTTTCACTTGTAAACTGAATAAATTTCATACTGAGTCACTGAGAAAGAATAAACATGAAGCCCCAGGATTCCATTCTCTACACGATTATTGTTTTCATATTTCAGTGCCTAGTGGGCCAGAGTGAGTCCATCTAGCTCAGTATCTTAACTTTGACAGTGGCAGGAGCAGACACTTTACAAAAAGAACATATGAACAGGTCACAAAATGCTTAGACTCAGGAGTCGAAGTAGATGACATCTACCTAGACTTTAAGAAGGCCTTTAATATGGTATTACATTCCGTTCTCGTAAATAAACTGACAGGTTGTGATGTAGATGATGTGGGTGGCAAATTGGCTTAGAGGTCACATCCAGAGTGGTGGTGGATGCGTCGATATCGACCTGGAAAGATGTGGGCAGTGGAGTCCTGCAAGGCTTGATCCTTGGACTGGTGCTATTCAATGTCTTCATCAGTGACTTGGATGAGGGCATAGAGAGCATCCTGTCCAAGTTTGCAGATGACACCAAATTATAGGGTAAAGTTAACACATCAGAGGGTAGGGAACAGATCCGGGCAGATCTGGACAGGTTGGAAAAATGGGCAGAACAAAATAGGATGCAGTTCAGCAAAGACAAGTGCAAAGTGCTGCACCTAGGCAAAAAGAACCGCCAAAATCCTTACAGCTGGGGGAGGACCTTCTCAGCAGTGGAAAGGGATCTTGGAGTCACTGTTGACTCCAAGATAAACATGAGTCGTGAATGTAACAAAGTGATCTGTAAAGCTAACTGCACTTTATCATGCATTAGCAGGTGCATGACAAACAGGTCCAAGGAGGTGATACTTTCCCTTTATGTGGCATTGGTCAGGCCACAGTTGGTGTACTGCATCTGGTTTTGGGTGCCACACTTTAAGAGGAATGTGGACAACTTCGAGAGAGTTCAGAGGAGGGTCACTCGTATGGTCAGAGGCCTGCAGGCAAGGCCCTACAAGGAGAGACTGAGGGACCTAGATCTCTTCAGCCTTCACAAGAGAAGGCTGAGAGGTGATCTTGTGGCTGCCTATAAATTCATCAGTGGAGGGCAGCAAGGAATTGGAGATGCTCTGTGTACAAGGGCACCCCTGGAACTAGGAACAATGGCCACAAATTAACAGAGAGCAGATTTAGGTTGGACATTAGAAAACTTCACAGTAAGGCTTGCCAGAATCTGGAATGGGCTTCCAAGGGAGGTGGTGCTCTTCCCTACCCTGGGGGTCTTCAAGAGGAGACTGGACAAGCACCTAGCTGGGGTCGTCTGACCCCAGTGCTCTTTCCTGCCCAGGGCAGGTGGTCAGACTTGATGCCCTACTGAGGTCCCTTCTGACCCTAACATCTATGAATCTATAAACAGGGCATGTGTCTAGTCATCTGCCATGCTTCCCTGACCACTCCCCCCAGTATATACTATCACTGATTTAAGGATATCAGGGGATATACATCCTTGACTCTTCCATTTAATAATTATTAATGGACCAGCCCTCCATTAATTTGTATAATGCCTTCTTGAACCTGGTTATATGATCTGCCTCTACAATCTCCTGTGGCAATGAGTTCCACAAGTTAACATGCCCTGTATTAAAAAAGTGCTTCCTCTTGTTTGTTATACTTAATGAAGTACTTCAAATATGGTTTGGAATGTCAAGATCAAATATACAGTGGGTGAAATCTGGGGCTACTGAAGTCAATGGAAAGACTTGCGTGACACAAGATTCATCATCTGAGACACTTTGGGCATGTCCAGATAAGCGTGGCCATGCGGTATGTGGCGTTGCGAAGTTGTCTGTAGCACCACATACCATGCAGGCAGGTGTTCTCTGCGCTGCAAGGGAGTGCTGCCCATGCGTGTGCCACTCCACTTTTTTTCCCT
>NW_005842101.1:2259180-2272597 GCF_000455745.1 Alligator sinensis | reverse complement strand
TTCCCTACAGGCTTTTCTGACCCCTGGATATCCCGCAGAAAAAAGAAGTGGAACAATGCACACACAGGTAGTGTATGCAACTGAAAAGAGGAGCCAGGCTGCCCAGAGCCATGCTGCAGCTGCCAGCCAGACTCCGCCCAGGAGGATAACTCCTGCTGCAGCCCCTGCAGGACCTCAGGTAAGGCTGCTGGGGCCAGTCCAGTACTGGCCCCAGCCTTCCCTACCGCCCCTGGGGTAGCTTGCCGCATGCCAAAGCACGCATGGCACAGGCATTCCCCAGGGACAAGCAGCTGCAGTGCAAGGTGTACCGCTGCTACTTGTCCCCAGGGAACAAATGTCCATGCTCATATGGATGCGGCCTTTTGGTTTTTCTGAAAAAGAATTAGCAAACTCTTTACTGTCAACGTTTTGGAGACTTCAACAACCACAGCCCTCCTTAGGTGCTATGGATGTCAGATGCTCTGAAATTATAGTGATAGGGGCATATCAGTATAAAGATGTAATTCTCTTTTGTTTGAAATTTCTCCTGAGATGCGGCACTCAATAAGGCTTAATAGGGGTGGGGATTCAAATCCTCTATACTCTCAAAAATAATGCATATAGAAAAGCAAGCAAGCTGGAAACTTCTGAAAGCCCTTTGTCAGACTTCACTGAAACCTGGGAGTTCAGTTTAAAAAATGGATCATTTTATTTTATGAAACCTGGCTTGGAATTTAAAATTAAGACAAAAATACAACAATGGAGAGCTACACTGTAATGCCTTTGTTTGTAAATCAGGATCACGCTTGGCTTGACTGTGTATAGTTTTTAAACATTGCATAGATTTTGCACATGATTATTACATTGTGTCAGTAAAGGACAAAATTCAGGTTGTTTGGGTGCTTCAACTGATGTAAAAGATTAAAATCTCATTTTCAAAAAAAGCTGAGAATCTGCAACTGTCACTGACTTCAATGGGAGTTACAGCACCTATGCAATATCTGGCATAAATAACATGACAACTGAATTACAACAGACCTGTGGCACAGCCAGATAAAATCTGATCTAACTTTTTGTCCCATGTTTCTAATACAATATCACCCCTTCTCTCCTGCACCTTGTATATCCTTAAACTTGCATATCTTCAAATCTTTTACTTAATTAACCTGGCATCTCCCCCCTAAAAAGATATTTCCCATAAATTTTCTTCTGAAAAGACAGCATACATAAGAAAATTAGAACATAAAACATAATTTCAGATAAAGCTTGAGGGGGAAGAGTAAGAATTAAATCTAGTCTTATAAAGGAAATCTAGTTACAGAGCCATAACAAAAGAGAGACTGCCATCACTCCACAATAAAGCAAGTGTCAGTACTGGCAATTTTCTCTCATCCAGAAATCTAGCATATCTCCTATCTATTCAGAGGATAAATTTGAGGAATGCATTTTGTCAGAAGTTACACATATGATAAAAGCATCAACCAGGGAAAATACTAGTCAGGAGTCTATTTGCTATAATAGGCAAGTTAGATTTTCCCTTTTGTATTTTGTAAGAAAGACTCATCTTCAATGTTTTCTGCTGGGATCTCCTTTAGGGAGAAGAATTGGAACAGTTTAGTACCTGGGATTTTAGTGACCTTGGAAGTCCTTGGAGGTACTCATAAAACTGAATTTAAACTTCAAAAACCATACTGAGGTGAAATATATCACAACTATGGCAATTTAATCCCGGAGAAACCACACCAGCATAGTAAATTGAATAGTCTACCTAAAATCTCTCAGTATCTATCAAAATCAAGAACCCATACTAAACATAAAAAAAGATGTTTACATAGGTAACTCTTCTTCAATGTCAAAGAAACATCACACACTTTAACTACAGCTCAGAAAGTTCACCATGCAATATCCAAAGTTCCCTTTATATGATCACATATCTGCAAAATCAAAATGCTGCGTTTCATTCTAATCAAGTTTGCCTGAAATAAATTATATAATCCTCATGGCATGTAAACTACTGATCTTCACATTTTCTCCCACACATTTCTCCTCAACTAAAGATGCAAGTGGCCAACACTGCAGTAAAAATCTTGAGAAGGTCCAAATCATTTTATTCATGTTAAATGTGGGTTACTTTTGCACAGGTGAGCACTACATCTAATTCTAATTTACAGTCTTCTTTGCAACAGGCCAGTATGAAAAAGCAGGTAAAAAAATTCCTTACTAGTTATCTGATATAAATGAATGCCCTGAGAGAGATAGCCCCATCTCTACAATCCTCCTTTCTCTATCCTGTCAAGTATGGAGTGTGGATAAAAGGGAAAGGGCCCAGCCAGAACACCTTCACTCTACCTATTCCTAATTGCCAGAAGAGCTCATTGAATCATTGGCAGCTAGCAAGACAACATTTCAGAAGTCATTATCATAGAAACATAGAGAAGTAGGTCTGGAAGGGATTTCTAGAAGTCACAGAATCATAGAAAATTAGGGTTAGAAGGGGCTTAAGGAGGTCATCTAGTCCAATCCCTGGCTCAAAGCAGGACCACCCCCAACTAGATCATTCCAGACAACTGTTTGTCTAGTCGGGTCTTAAAAACCTCCAAAGATGGAGAGTCCACAACCTCTCTGGGTAACCTGTTCCAGCATTTTACTACCCTCTTAGTGAGAAAGTTCTTTCTAATATCTAACCTAAACCTCTCTTGCTGCAACTTGAGACCGCTGCTCCTTGTTCTGTCATCTGCCACCACTGAGAACACTCTAGTTCTATCATCTTTTGAGCCACCCTTCAGGTAGTTGAAGGCTGCTATTAAATGCCTCTCCACCCCCACCCCCCCGGTCTTATCTTTTCTAGACAAAATAAGCCCAGTTCCCTCAGCCTCTCCTCATAAGTCATGTCTCCCAGCCCCCTCACCACTTTTGATGCCCTCTGCTTGACTCTCTCCAATTTGTCCACATCCTTTCTGTAGTGGGGGGCCCAAAACTGAAAACAGTACTCCAGATGTGGCTTCACCAGTGCTGAATAAAGGGGCATAATCACTTCCCTTGATCTACTGGCAACACACCTACCAATGCAGCCCAGTAGGCCATTAGCCTTCTTGGCAATAAGGACACTCTGCTGCTCATATTCAGCAAATTGTTCACTGTAACCCCCAGGTCCTTTTATGCAGAGTTGCTGCCCAGCCAGTCAGCCCTCAGCCTGTATGACTGCATGAGATTGTTTTGTCCTAAGTGCAGGACCTGACACTTGTTGTTGTTGAACCTCAGGAGATTTTTGTTAGTCCAATCCTGCAATTTGTCTAAGTTGCTCTGAATCCTAGCCCTACCCTCCAGCATATCTACTACTCCCCCCAGCTTGGTGTCATCTGCAAACTTGCTGAGAGTGCACTCTATGCCATCTTCCTGGTTGTTAATGAAAATATTGAACAAAACTGGCCTCAAGAATGTCCTGGGACACTTCACTTGATACCAGCTCCCAACTAGACATCAAGCCATTGATTACTACCCTCTGAGCCCAACAATCCAGCCAGCTTTCTATCCACCTTATAGTTCTATCCACCTTACAGGTAATCTAGTCCAACCCTCTGCCTGAGGCAGGATTATCCCTATCTAGCCCATCCTATACAAATCCACTGTCTAAACTTCCAGCAAAACTATACAGTCAACCCAGACACAACACAAGACATAACACTAATCAGCCAGATGTAAATCAGAGGACCAGAGGCAAGTATCCTGATGCTGCAAGGTTCTTAAAATACATTCAGGAGATCCCAGGAAGAGGGCCATGGCCTCTGCTACAGAGGAAGGCAAAAACCCTCAAAGTCCATACCTATATGACGATATAAAATTCCTTCCTGACCCCAAATATGGCAATCAGTCTGACCCTCAGCAGACAGGCAAGACTCTCTAGTCAGCATTAGCACAGACTAGTCAAAATACCCAGCCATGGCCAATGTCTCCGATTAAAATGCAACAGCAGGAAGGGAAAAATTCCTTCTTGGCCCATGCAACAACCAGCAAAGGCCAGAAGCATGGGAAATACCCATAGTACAACATAGGCATAGCTACACCTAGATCATCCCTGACCATAGCTCAACCTCTTCTTGAACACCTCCAGTGATGGAAATTCTACAACAGCCTATTCTACTGCCTTAGTGCTCTAACAGTAAAGCTTTTCCTGATACCCTATCCAAACCTATTTTGCTGCAACTTCAAGTCATTGGTCTATGTCCTCCTTTCTGCAGCAAGAGAGAAAGTTGTTTTCCTCCTTCCTTATGGCAGCTCTTCACATATTTGAAGACTGCTATCATGTCTTCTCTTAAGCACCTTTTCTGCAAGATGAACAGGCCTATTTTCTTCAACTGCTCTAACTAAAGTTGGGAACTCACTTGTGTCTTAGTTGACCTCAGAAACCGATATCCATCTCCCCCCTACCCCCCCGAAATTCCTTTGAAGCCCAAACCAAGTCTAGATCCATCAGACCTCAGAATCAGTAACGTAACATATCCCTACATATTAATCCTCCCCTCCCCATAACAATAGCTAGGAATTTCTAGCCAGAATTGAAATAATTTTGCAGCAGACTCCTTGTCTTATGTAGGAAGGGATCTACAACCCACAAGAGTGCTTGGCATCCAATCTCAATGTAAAGTCCAAATAGAAAGCTTTTAAACAAAAATCAAACAAGTGGCAAACAAATTTCAGTACAGAGACTGATGTAAACATACTTATTATTCAGCTAATAAATTGTCAAATGCAGTTAGAAAGCTAGCTAGCTTTTTTGAATGATTTTTTATTGCTGAGAATATTAATATAAAGCTCATCAGGCTACACTTTTGTAATAAGTACTATATCAAATATAGACACAGAGTTTGTGTATATATACTGCACTAGGTATTTAACTAAAATTGATAAGAACTTGCCATTCATTTCAATGAGAATAGTAGCCTCCAACTTAAAAAATTAACTTTGCTCTGACAAGAAACTCACCACATTTCCTTTATTTTTACTGCTGCCAGAGGGAAACTGTGGCAGGGTCCCATCTAAGCATTCTCCCTCATGACATAAATGGTCCTATAAACCTACCTCCCCTTTCTCCAAATATTTCCTGGCTCCTCAAATAACTTATTCCCAGCTCAGAGCATGGAAGTAATATTCCCAAATTCACCTTATTCCGAAGTTTTAGATTTATAGTTACCATATAGCCAGGGTGAAAGCTGCAGCCCTTTATCCTTTCCACATATCTCCTCCTGTCCTGGTCCATGTTTCACTACTATATTCCCTACAATTAAGGGATTCCACAGCATTCCTTTCTAAGGCTGAACAACAGTTCCCTCCCAGTTACGAGTAATGCCCACTTGCCAGTCTCTTCCAGGGGTTCCTTGCCTGGGATCACTGAAGACTTGATTGGTTGCAGACTGCCCCCCAAAGTCAACCCATGTGTTACTTCTAGAGCAAGGGGAAGCCTGGGATGTTCCCCACTCTGAGACCCTGGCCTTTCAGTCCTTCACCTCCCTGTTCTCCATAGCCCTAACTCAAGGAACAAGCATCCGTTCTACCCCTGAAAGAGGGACTTTACCTCTTATTAAGAAGAACAATTGGAACCTGAGGGCATTTTACTCATGCTTATAGTTGTAGAAGCAGCGAAATGCATGTCAGTGCTGTCAAAATGGCGGTGGTGTGCTTCTGAACTAAAACAGATACGGGGTGCTTTAGTTCAAAAGCGCACTGCCACCATTTTCTGCACGCAAACATGCATTTCGCTGCTTATACAATTGCATGCAATGCAGCGCAGTGTGCATCAGCTCACATGTGGAGCAAACTTGATTAGTCGAGTGTGCTCCGAAGCAGCAGATCTTCGGTGCATCGCGGGACCAAAACGTATATGTATAAATGCCCTGAAGTCCCAAGCTCTGCTTTAATACCTTTACTGGGGAAAAGACCACCTATCCAAGTGTTCTCTGCCCCGTCCTTCAAAGGATTAATCAGTTCCTGTCCCCAGTCCAGCCCACATAGCCCAGGGCATCCTCAAAATTTGTTCTACTGTGTTCTTTCTGGTCTTTTCCAACTGTTGAGCCCCCAAGCTTCTTTGCTGGTCTCTTATCTCCAGACTTTCTCCTCAGACTGTCCCAAACAGGAGATGAAACCTTCTTGCCTTCTTCCTCATTTCTCCAATGCTATAGTCACCTCATTCAACTTTCCTCCAGTCTCAAGGGTGTTGGCCATGTCACCTTTGTTGATATATCAACAAAGTTATCAGGATTCAGTTGATGCTAGAAGTCCATCTAGTCTCCTCCCACAAATAGGCATATCTCTTGCTTCACAGTCTCCACATTTACTACCCTTATGGATAAAGTGAGGCACACAACAGAAATATTACAATAACACCCCATAATATAGCACACCCTGTCCTTATGAGGGCTCTACCATCTACCAGTATTTAGAATCCAGATCCACTTCGCAAAACCTCTCTTTTCTCCCCAGACTCAATTAATGGTTGGATCTTATTCTAGTCAGGAGGTAACTCCTTAACATTTATCCCTATTTCACAGCTGCTGCTCCTTTAAACTCCAATTTCCTTGAAGGAACTGCAGAACACGGTTGGCCAGCTCTAAGCCCTTTTCCTCCTTAAAAGAGACAGACAATTCTGATATAAAATAATGAGACTGTAGCAACAAAACCCCAAGAACATCCAATTAATCTATAATTTGACCTTCCTCAAGAAGACCAATGAAATAATATAGAAGCAAAACTCATACACCTTTACTAAGGTCCACTTACTTGACTAAAAACAGGAACAGCAGTCAAAGTGTTTCACTTGGAATCACTCTGGCAAAGCTATTTAACACACTGTGCCGAGGACTTGCATCAAAATGGAGGAATTTCCCATATCCTTCTACACAGATTTTAACAATTTATGGCAAAGAAGTAAGTTACTCAGTGTAGATTAGATGGATTCAAGCAATGTTTACATTCATGAACATCCCCTTAGTAATTGAAGGAAAATGTTTAGCATTGTCATTCTAAGTTGCTAAAGTTAAAAAAAAACGACAGAGTTAATGGAACCCACAGGCTACTGATGTGGCAGTTTATCAAATGTAGCTGTAATGAAAGATAAATATTACAGGCAATTCGCACTTCATGAAAGGATAAAAGTGTCAGTGTGTAGGTACCAGTTTTACTGCAGGCCATAATCAGCAAGTAAACGAAAGTGCAAATGTCTAAAAAGTTTACAGCCTCCTATGAAGGCCTCATCTTGTCAGATATTGATTTAGGTTTTCAGAGGACATTGCCAGTGTTAAACAAAGTGAGTGTTTGTGAACTTAGAGGACATGTTCTACTTCTGCCAACAAAAGTTGCCTCAAGCTAAATGTTAATGTGTTCCCATCATTTAAATTTAAGGAAAGGGAAGAAATAGTTTCTTACACAACTATTTTCTTCTTAAATAGAGGGCAGTCCAGAGTGAATGTTTCATATTCGCCACCTTCTCCACACATGTGGACTCCATACTTCTTAGAAAGCTGAAAAGAAAGGGAAATAAAGGCATTTAGAATAAGCATAGGTGTATTCAGATGTCTTTTGTTGAAAATACATGTACATCCAGCACTTACAGAAACTAAGTTTCTCACTAAAACTAAAAAGTGGAGCATACCCTGGACAATCCTGCTGGTGTTTACAGGTTTCTCTGCACAGTGTTTTACACAAGTTGATTCATACTATTTTTAAACAATCTCCAACTTACCATCATATTGTTTTCTAGCTAGACCATTACCATCCAGATACAAAATGATAGCCACTGCATCACAGCAGACAGGAAATGCTGCTGAAATAAGATTATTTTAGGAAAGTGGCTAGAAAACTATAATAACTTTTACATGCATTCCCATATTTAGTTATGAGCTAATCATGGTTCCAATTAAGTCAACAGCAAAATGCCCGTTGACCTTAATGGAATCAGGATGTCATTCTGAGAGGAAGAAACATTTATCTTTTTTTTTTTCCTGGTTACACCCTTGCATTGAATGCAATTGTAAATCAACTAATGAATTTATAAAAGATTTTGCCTGCTGAGAAACTCTGATACATCACATAACAATGTAAACATGGCAGGTGCCAAAGGATAATTGTCCATTTTTAATTCTAAACTTCTAAATTTTAATTTGCCCAATTTAACAATTAGCAAACCTGGGGCTGGATTCAGAGTTTCTCTCAGTTAACACTTGTACAATGTGTTAATCCTATTTCTGTCTTAATACATCTGTTATGCACCCTAACCAGACAGAATTGTCTTCCAGGTTTTCAGCCACATTGCTGCTGCAAGAAGAATCACTAAACCTGTATTGCCAAATCAGGAGGCTCTGTCCCGCTCTGAAATGTCAAGCACTAGCTGCAGATGGAAGAAGGTCCCAGCTAAATGGGGTCAGAGAAAGAACCCCCAGTTCATGATGCCCCTGGATTTGCTCTCCGGCACCTATGAAATATGGAGGTGGCTTCTTCATTAGATATTTGCTAGGGCTGTTCGAAATGGCTGTATTTCAATTCAGTTTCGGATTTGGCCATTTCGGAGGACAGTGATTCGTTTCGGTGTTTCAGATCAGTCCTGTTTTGTTTCAGCTGAATATGTTTCGGAGATTTGGCCCTACTGAATCTCCTCCAAATCGGTTTTGAATGGGCTGCAAGGGAAGCTTCACAGAGCCCTATGCAGCTGGGCAGGGCTTGAGGCTGGGGGCTGCAGGGCCCCAGCGAGGAGCAGGATGGGGCCCTGGGTGCCTCATCCGGGGGGGAAGCAGGGGAAGAGGGTCCCTACCCTCTGTGCAGGTGAGGAGACCCCCGCACAGATCTCTGATCCCTGTCATGCTAGGTCATGGGGTAGGGAAGCACTGCAGAGTGGAGAGCAAGCCTGATGGTCCCTGCTGTGTGACTAAGCTCCACAGGGAGCAGAGATCAGTGTCGGAGTTCTCCTCGCCATTGCTGCCGGCCCCTCACTGCCCTGGCAACATGGGCTGCAAGGAGCGGGCAGTGGCAGCGAGGAGACCCTAGTGCAGATATCTTTTCCCTGCAGAGCCAGGTCACATGACGGAGACCAGCAGAGATCCACGATGGGGTATCCTCCCCGCCGCTGCCCACCCTGTGCAGCCCTGGATCTCTGCTCCCTGTGGAGCCAAGTCACGTGGCACAGACCAGCACAGCCCTGCCATGCAACCTGGCTCCGCAGGGAGCAGAGATCCATGCTGAAGTCTCCTCCCCATCGCTACCCGCCCCATGCAGCCCCGGATCTCTGCTCTCTGCAGAGCCAGGTTGCCCAGCGGGGACCAGCACTGCCCTGCCATGCAACCTGGCTCTGCAGGGAGCAGAGATCTATGCCAGGGTCACCTCGTCACTGCTGCCCACTCCTTCCTGCCCCATGTTGCTGGGGCAGTGCAGGGCAGGCAGCGGCAGCAAGGAGACTCCTGGCGCATATCTCTGCTCCCTGCGGAGCAGAATTGCATGGCAGGGCAGCAGCTTACAGCTGTTTCCCTGCAAGCCCAGTTCTGAAACACTGAAATTTTCCAAAACATTTCCAAAACGTTTCAGGTGCCTCATTTCATTTCAGAGATGTTTCTGAGCCTTCCATTTCAATTCAGATTCGGTGTTTTGGGCACCAAAACAGCCCGAAACACCTCCAAAACAAATCAGCTGCTGGAATTTCAAACAGCCCTAATATTTGCCTAAAGCAGGAGTATTAAACTGACCCTGTCTCCCAGGTCAGATCTGGACCACAGTGCTCCTCACAGGATAGAGGATCTGATGGGGCCAGTAACAGAAGTAGCAGGGCAGGTGGCAAGTCAAGAAGAGCTGTGTCAGCACAGCCTTTATGTGCCCCACTGCCACTGACAACCATGCTCAACAGCACCCCTCTGATTAGCTCTGGATTCTGTGTCAAGCCTCACCTGACCCTAGCCCTACCCCCTCTAGAGGCTGAAGAAAAATCTGACTTCACACATCTGGATAATATAACCTGGCTATGGCCCCAAAAACTAAAATAATATTTTGCCACAGTTTTCAGTAGGACAGAGATGTAGGATATGGGACAGGATGACTAATAAGACTAAGCATATAGAAATGGAAGTTACTAAAACAAAACTCTAAGAATTTAATGAGCTCAAACCAGGAAGACTGGAAAATCTCCACCCTAGAAAGCTGAAAGAATTGTCACAAAATACTGAAAGCTTCACAGCAAAGATTTTATGTGCACCTATCAAATCACAGGTGGGACCATACAACTGGTAAACAGAAAATGTAGTGCTCCATATTAAGACAGACATGGCAGACTACAAAGAATTTGGCAGTACCAGGGAATGGAATTTGGTGCAGGAAGTCCTTTCACATCCCCATTCAGAACAGGCATTTCAAAACTAGAATGGAAGTCAGAGCCACAAAGCTGCTCCACAGGAGATTTGGATTACTTAATTCCCTGACCTTTTTGTTAGTTTCCAAAGGGCTACAAACAGAGCTAGAGATAGTACCAGAGTCTCTGCAAGTTTCAGTGGTATCCTTATGGGGCTGTGAAGTCTCAGATTTAGACAGGCAAGAGGACGGCAGGACAGGTTTCAGTGAGAAGATCTGAATAGGGAACCTTCCACCAGGATTCAGGCAAATTTCTCCACAATGAAAGAGATGGGTCTCTATAATGAGCCAATACTGGCACCCAGATAGGTGTTTCATCCCTGGACTGGAAAGAGATCCCATGGACTTGCCTATGGGATACCTCTGGGGCCTACTTTTGCACTTATTTCAGGCCCAAGATGTAAGAGATCTATATAAAGATCACTTTCCAGGAACACAATTCTCTGAAGTAATAGAGGAATCTTAGGATCATAGGAAAATAGGGATGTTATGGATATCATAAGGTCATCTAGTCCAGTCCCCTGCACAAGACAGGATCAACCCTGGCTAAATCATCCCACCTGCTCTTAAAAACTCCCAAAAATAAAGATTCCACAATTTATCTGTTCCAATGTCTGACCACCCTCATAGTCAAAGAGCTCCTCCTAGTCTCCAGGCTAAACTTCCCCTGCTGCAGCTTGAGGCCATTGCTCCTAGTCCTGTCCCCTACAGCCACAGATAAAAGACCATCTCCATTCTCTCTATAATCACTCTTCATTTATTTGAAAACTGTTATCATATCCTCCCTCACTCTTCTCTTTCCCAGGCTAAATAAGCCTAGTTCTTTCAGTCTTTCCTCATAGGTCTAGTCTCCCAGGCCCCCAATCATTTTTGTTGCCCTGCACGGAACTCTTTCCAAACTCTTCACATCCTCCTTGATGTGTGGGCCCTAAAACCAGACACAATACTCCAGGTGAGGCCTCATCAGTGCCAAATACAGCAGAAGAATGACTTACTTTAACTTGCAAGTGACAAACAATACAACCCAGGATGCTGTTGCCATTTTTTGCAACAAGAGCACAGAATTGGCTCATATTCAGCTTAAGGTCCACTGTAACCATCACATCCTTCTCCGCAGCACTGCAACTGAGCCACTCATTCCCCAGTCTGTTTGCGCATACAGTTATTCCATCCCAAGTGCAGGACTTTACACTTGTCCTCATTGAAGCTCATGTCATTGATTGTGGGCCATTTCTCCAGTCTATCCAGGTCATTCTGGATCCTAGCCTCCAGAAATGCACAATTCTACCCAAATTGGCGTCATCCAAGTGGTGCTAAATGTACACTTAATCCTATCATCCAAATCATTAATCAAAAAGATGTAGAACCATACTGAACTCAGGACAGACCCCTGCGGAACCAGACTTTCTACTTTCTCCTAACTAGACATTGGGCTATGAGAACTACTCCCTGAGTATGATGATCCAACCAGTTATATATCCACCTTACAGTACTTTTGTCTAATCTGCATTTCTTTTGCTTACTAATGACAAAGTCATGGGAGAGAATGTCAAAAGCCTTGCTAAAGTCAAGGTATGCCACATCTATTGTTCTTCCTCCATCCACAGAACCTATCACTTTATCATAAAAGGAAATCAGATTGGTCAGGCATGACTCACTCTTTGTGGGCACATCCCAACGAGCATACACATGCAGGGGCACATGTTTTCCACGGGACAAATAGCAGTCACACATATTTGTGCAGCTGCTATTTGTCCCTGGGCACACCCCTGCATGTGTGATCCAGCACATTACAAATTGACCTCAATGGGGTAGGAGAGGCTGGGGCCAGCACCCGTGCTCGACCCAGCAGCCTTACCTGGGGGCTTCCCAGGGCAGCAGTAATGCCAAACTGGCTGCTTAGAGCCTGGCTGGCAGCCAGTGTGCCTCTGGCTGGCCAGGCTCTGTTTCTGGTGGCAGATGCTGCTGCTGTGTGCACCGCATCACGTTTTTTAGTGGCATTTTTTTTTTAAACCAGGATCTCCCAGTGTAAAAAAAACTGCTGTGCTACAAATTAGCAGTGCTGAGAATGGGTGCATATGTGCCATGTGTGATTTGCAGTGCCTCAAACAATTTCTTGATCACCTTGTTCTCCTCTAGGTGTGCCCAAAAGATAACACTATGTAAACATCTTGTGTGCCCAAAAGATGTAGACATGACACTATCACAAGATTGGCATAGCTTAAATCCCAGTAAGCAGTAAGACACTGTAACAAGAGGAATACGTACATAAACTCTTTAATTTCTCCACCTAAAGAAAGGGGAGAGAATTCAGGAGGGGCCACAAAGGAAGGGAAGCCCCAAAAGTAGCAGTACAGCCTTGTGCAGTAACAAATAAAATGAGGAGGGACTGAAAGGTTCAAAGCACAATCCCAAATAAACTAATAAAATAAGCACCAATCTTTTTCTTATTAATTCTGGGAAAAAAGAGAAAAAAAGCAGTAAAATGGTGGTAATCACAACAGAAAAGAAAGGCCTGAAAGGGAGGCCTGAAAGGAAGGTTTGTAGGCTATAAACATAAGTGAATGGGTACTTCAATTAAGTGAAACTGAAGAGTAAGAAGTGTACATCCCATCAGCATGAGGATACACAGAAAAAAGGCTGCAGCCTAACATGTACTGTTAAGACCTGGCCTGGGCACAACTTCAAGAGATTCATACTGCACTCTCTCCATATGTAGAATGTCTACTGACTTCTTGAAGACTTTGCAGGGCCAAAGCCTAAGAAATGTGCACCACTTCTGGTAAATGGAAAGTTGCTTGGCAATTTTTAAGCGTTAGTACTTTCAGATTATTGCTGCTGATCTGACTATTCAAACAAATAAGTTCTAATGCTGTCAATGCAATGTCATGTGTATGTTCAGAAATGAAGAATGCTATAGCTATAGGTATAGAATGCTGCATCTTGAAAAACATTGACTGTTTAAATGACTTTGGGATTATAATGGAGAATCAACTGAATAAGAACCTACCCTGTAATACTATGGCAAAAAGAGCTAATGTAATCTTGGTATGTATAA
>NW_005842101.1:2238071-2259170 GCF_000455745.1 Alligator sinensis | reverse complement strand
TTTATACCATTTACAAATGCATTTGTGAGACCAGTGCTGAAATGCTGCATATAATTCTGGCATCCACATTTTAAAAGGGATGTTTAAAAACTGAAGATGGTGCAGAAAGAGAATAAAAATGTTTCAAAGGCTGGAGAAAACCTCTTCAGTGACAGATGCAAGAGCTCAGTCAGTTTAGCGTACCCAAAAGATTAAGAGGGGTCTTGGTTACAGAGCATATGCATTTTCATGAGGAAAAAACAGTAATATAAACATTAGAACAAACTGCAAAGAGAAGTGGCAGATTCTTCATCTTTTGATGTCTTCAAATCAAGGCTAATGCCCCACTGGGACACATGATTAAGTCAGACCAAAGTGATAGGGTTCTATGGGCCAATCTAACAATTTGAAAGGGCGGTGCAGATGTTGTGGTGCATCACCACATATAATAAAACACATTTTCTTCAGTTACAAAGAAGCTGGAAGCTTCACTAATAAGCTATGGGCCTACAGCTGTATTATTCAATTTAAGGTTGAACTAAAATACATAACTTTATTGAAATATGCACTAATATGCTATATCACTATTATCTATAAAAACACAAACACTAGATGAAAAATAATCAGAAGATGTTGTTTATTGGTCCTGTAGTCATTACAGTTAAATGTAAATCTTCAGATGCATAAAACAAAATCTAGCCTTCTTGAGTATCTTGACAGTGCCTCCAATACTTCACTGAAAGTTATTTCCACACCTGAGCTAAATTTCACCTGAGTTAACATTTCCATACCTGACTTAATGTTTCTAGCTAGAGGTAAAAAACAATCTGCATGGCTATGAAATATGAGCTAAGTTACTAGGAGTAGCTATAGACAGCAGAATTGCATAAGTAAGAATAGCTTGAATGGTAGAACCATTGAAGACCATTAAAAAAGAAAGAGGGCCATTAACATCTGTGAGATTAAGAGTGCAGAAAGAATCAGGTAGACTATAATAAGCCACAAAGTCAAGGGACTCCTTCACTGATGTCTGGTTAGAAATGCTGCTGCCACTGTCAGAGAGATGGCTTTAAACTTTGTATGGACCAGGAATCAAAAGAGAGTACAACTGCACCACTGCACCCTCCCTAGAGCTTCCCCTGTCCGGCTCTACAGAAGGATAAGTGGATGAAAGTATGGGCCTGTTAGATACAGCACGATAACTTAATTGTCCCTAAAGAATTTAAAAATCTTTGAAGCAATTAGCCAATGTTTTTTGTATCCAAACTGATTCTAAATTAAGGATGAGCCTCAATCAATCTTCTCTCTTTTTGATATGTAGAGGGTATTGAATCACCACTACTTTAGGATCTAATCCTGGAAAATGCCAAGATCCCCCAGTTATTTCCTTATAGACTTTACAGCAACTTACTATCAGGTTAAAAATCATGGAAGAATTACAAATATTTAATCATTTTTAGCCAATGTTTTTTGTGGCTGAAATGCAACTTTATTTTTACAAGCTTTTGGTCTCTCTGTTATATTTTCAATGAAAGTGTTTATATTGTACAAAAGTCTATTATTGGGTTATTTTTGTATTAGGTGTTTTATTTCTGCTTTGCTAGCAAAGGATTTAATGTAATATGTATTTCTGGTACCCTACAAAAACTGTAAAAGTATTGCTGAGATTAAACGCATGTCAAGCATTAGGTTTTCAGTGTTTTGTGTATATATATTACACACACACACACACACACACACACACACACACACACACAGGAAAATACTAAATGGTCATTTTTGGTGGCAGACTTTTCCACCTTTATTTCTGGAAAAAAAAATGTCTAATAGTTGAGACAAAGATGACAGCTGTCATAAAACTACATAACTGCATAACTGTTTACTTATTGTATGATGGAAAATTGAAATTGTGTTTTTTCTTAAGTACAGATAGTTATCTTTTTAAACCCATTTTATCAAAGCATTTCCCTTTTAATGAGAATCATTCTTTATCTAAAAAAATACCCAAATGCTCACTTAATCAAGCTTTCATTTCCAAAAATTACACTCCTGACATATAAGTCAGTTTCTTCTGTCAGAAATGCAGCAAGCTTTTTATAGGACAAATCTCTCAAGAATAATTAATGTTGATACAATAAGAATGGACAACTTACAAAACAGTTTGTCAAAACCTTTTATTCTTCTTCCTGCCAAAAGCTTCTGCTGGAATGAAAACTAAACAAAGCAACCAGAAAAAAATGGAATTGAGACACAGGTTTCTGTGTCTACAGAAAAATGTTACAAAATATTCCAAAGGAACAAAAACATTTGCTTGTTTCTTTTGCTTCTTGTCCTCCACCCAGTGGTTTTGTAGCTAAAAATTTCAGCATAAAAACAAGGAAGGAATGTTTATTATATTAGTTATTTCCAACTTTGGTGACTCTATGATTAAGCATTAGTGGCAATAGTTCTTCCTGGATACCAACATCAAACACTTACGAGATGTGATGTTTTATTCCTGTCCTTGCTGTCCCCAGCTTTCAATGTCACTAGATTTTGGATCAAGTGTGGTCCTGAACTTGAAAGGTGCTGAGCACTTTCAGTTCTCACTGGCATAAACGGGAACTGAGTATATGTAGCATTTCATAATATCAAGCTCCAAATGTTCACTTCAGAAGACAAAGAAACAAGCAATATTTTCTGAGCTGCCAGTGTGACACGAACTTGTCTTTAAATCACTTTTAAAATATTAACATTTTTCACAGAAGAGTAAACGATGATTATCTTGTTTTGCAAGCTGGATCTGACATACATGATAAATGTGATAGCTCAGCAAGACAAGACTACATTTTATAACACTAGGATCTACCTTAGAGCTATAATGGGTCAGAAAATAGCCTTGCAATTTACTGTGTATTTTCAACTCGCAAAATTGTGGAACTGCTGATATGCAGCCCAATTCTAAACGTAAAAACAAACACCACAATACCATATGAACAACTCCTATTCAATATGAACAGAATATTCAAGATGAAATTTAAACAAATATACAACAGTTCCTTCATTAAGGTACATGAAGTGAAGTAGCAAAACTCAGAAAGCTCAGCATCATTCTACCCTCACCATGAAATCACAGGGTAAAAAAGAGCTTATCACACATTTTTTGTACTCAGGAATGGAAAAGGCCAATTCAATTATTGAGTCCACCCTGCTGCAAGGGAAAGATTTTAATTTCCAGACAGAGAATGTATTGAGTGTTCAACCTTCGATAACTTGATCTTCACCAAAAGGCCAAGAAGAAATAATCAACTTCAGATGCAATTGTTCAAACAACTATTTCTATCAGGGAGGAAAAACTTCAACCAAATATTATACCTTAATGCATTTGATTTTTTTTTAAATTCTAATATAGATTAGGTATATGCCATGGATTTCTGGTGGGTTGCCAATTGAGCCTTTAGCGCAGCAAGGAATGCCTCTCTTGAAATGGAAACCAGCTGCCCAAAAGAACAAATATAATCATCTCTATTTAACATAATTAATCAACACCTAGGCATTTAGAAAAAAATAATTCAAGAACTTTCCTTGTCTTAATAAAATAATATAATTATTTTACTGTGCTACTAAAAATGACCTATGTTAAAATATGAGCCACAGAAGAACATAATTCCATTCATAACCCTAATCTTTTGCATATAAGGTCAGAAAAACTGTAAAATTAATTCAAAGTTGGTTCCACTCAGTAGTCCATTTACTTTTAGCTAATGTCCATTTTTCAGCTACTATGGCATAAGATATCACCTCAGATTTAATATAAAGGGATAATCAATTTCTATCCCACACACAAGGTAGGATTTAAACACCCAAATCAAAGCAATCAGAATACTTGGAATTTAGATACAATGCATTTTTTCTGAACTGACCCATTCGGAATCCACTGCCCACTTCTTCGTTTTAAAGTAATGGAAACAGTTACATTCATTTACTCTGTTTGTTACAAAACTGTAATTCTAAACATCTAATCAGTGAATCTATCTTTATTCAACCAGTCCACATTGGAATTAGTTCTACAAAGTCACACCTAATGAGTCTTCTAAAAGAAAGGTAATAATTATGCCATACCCAATTTTAACACTTGTGACATAAGTAGCTTCAGCAGGCTGCACTCTCAATAGCGCAAGACTGATTATTTTTTTATGGTAGAAAAAAATATGGCTGTTTTAAGTCTTGATCTCCAACATCATTGTAATTTAACATTGTGAATTAATGCTGAAATATACTGGTCATCAAAATATTTTTAATGAATCATTAATAAATGTAATTTATACATAACAATCCTGTGTAGAAACCTCTCATATATTCAGTAATGGCACTGGCCTGGTTAGTGATATTTGTGGAACTGTTAGTTGATGCAATCAACTGAACTTGAATGTCAAAGGTACAAACTCTGGAGCTGGTAATATCTCAAGCAAGTGGAAAACCCTTGTAGAGAAGGAAGGGCTCCAAAACAACCATAGATGAACCCCAGCTGCAGGAATCACATTAGGAATAGGCATAGAGCCTACAAGGAAAGGGAAGAAAAACAAATAGACGAAAAACTTTATTCTGTTGAAAATTTTCTGACCAGTTCTAATATACAATTGTTTTGAAATTATTTTTTTGCCAACAAAACCAAAACCTAAGATCTATTAAGAAATAAGAGATGTAGAGGTTTTAAAACCACTTCAGTGCAAGAATTATATGAAAAAAAAGAATAAAAACATGATGTGGATGACAGCAGTGGTGCAGAAGTAGCAAACCAACTTCATGATGAAGATTATCATTACTTCATCGGCTCAGCAACATCTACTAGAGGCCCAGGCTAACAAGCCTTGCTGCAGTTTCTGAAAAAGTAGCAATCTAAGCTGTCTGAAACCACTCAGAATTAAGAAATGAAGTAGCAGTCCTGGGAGAAATGAATTAGTCAGCACATTGTAGTCCACCTGTCAAAGGTGTATAATACATTCAATTTATTATATCACATATTTAGGACTGTAGGGCTGAATTTGTTTTCCATGTGACATTATATGCATATCTATATATAAAACACATAGGCACATCATGTCACATATGCATATGTATACATACATACATATTTGAGTTTACATACTTGTTTATATAACAAGTTTGTCATCTTTCCAAAAATATTATAGGATTTTTTGTGGGTTTTTCACTTACAACTTCAAACAGAATTATCACATGCTGAGATCTAATCCTGAAAACTAAACCTTCCTGTATGTAAGCAGTCTGCTTGCCTATAGATTTCTGGAACACGACTGTCATAAGGCAGGGTTCTTTCTTGTAAATTAGAAAAACGCACAGAAGTGTCTGATGAATTCCATAGTGTCTTGTTTTCTTGCCCTTCCCTTGAACAGAAGTTCTCCTAGGGATAGAAAACCACAGTTTCTCTCTAGCATCCAATGTCTCTTTTCTTCTTTCACTCCCCTCCCATCAGTCTGGTTACAACAGGAAAGCTTCTCAAAGAAAAAAGGCCTCAAAAATGGTTAACGCTTTGGTTTCTCAGGAAGCTCATTTCAGTCAAAAGTTCAGAAAAAAGTGCTGAAAACGCTGACACTTCTGTTTTAAAAGAAGAACTTTAATTTGTAAAGTAAGGGAATAGCTGCATAGTGGTACTTCCAGTATGAAGAAGAGGTGCAGAAAAAATAATATATATATTTTTTATGTAACAATTCAACCTGGTTACAGAACATCACAGAGACAGGTGTAAAGTATGGCTCCTGAAAAATGACCCAGTGGCAGCACTATAAAGCTGTTATGTCTTGTTTTTCTCCTGGGAAACTTGTGATGTCAGGTATTTTGTGGGTTGAATCTGAATTTCAAGAAGATGAATAGGAAAGAAAAGTGGGGACTTCAGCCCACATATATTAAGTCTATGTACTCAGCTACACTGATTCAGTCTGTGGTTGGGACAACCTAGCTGACACCAAAAAGTACAGGTATGTGGACACAATGTCTCAGATCCCTTACCTGTAAAATGAGCATACCTTACACTCCATCTGGCAGAAGTATTACATACATAAAAACATAGAGAAAGGTTAAGAGCAGTGCTGATCTGAAGTCCAGCGGAAGGCAGGGCAGGATAGCACCTTAAAGACTAATTGGTTCAGAGAGGCTCTCACAGGCAACAGCCTACTTCATCGCAAGGCCTGCTTTCTACAAATCCATTTATGGGTGTCAAAGATCTGGTCTGAAGGCCAAATTTGGCCCATACAGCCCCATCATCTGGCTTCCAGTGATAGTCCTGGGTCTGAGTTGGCCCACACATACCCACCTGGTCTCATGGGCAGGGCCCAGGATGTGCAGTGTACACAATGCCCATTCTAGCCATTCTGGGATCCCCCCCACCCATTCTGGGACACACACACACAGCACCAGCTCCCAGTACCTGGGAGCCATGTATGGCACAGTCCCAGACCAACTGAGGGATGTTGTGTGTGGTGCTGTGTGTAATGACTTTAAACTTGGAGGCCTAAACTTACTCTATTCATATACATTAAATTAAACTAAATAATTCAATTAAAAAATATTTGCTGCCCAAGTTTTAATGAAAATCAAACTACCAATGAAACAGAAATCATCACTAGCTAAGCAACTGAAATAGCTTACTGATGTGCTTTACCGAAGCACTTCAGAGGCCTTTTGGAAGTCTTTGACAACACCAGTTCCTTCCATAGGTGTGGAGAGAGTATCCTTTTCATTTCAGTCGATTCAACCAGTTTAGTTCATTCGAACACAAGACACTAACTGAGATCAGTAAAAGCAGAAAAGCTTATATGCTTCCTTTAATATCAAAAGAAAAAATAAGATGTCAGGATGGGATTTACTAGTTCTAAATTCTTAAAGGACAGGGGAACCAGAGAAAAATCAGTTCAATTCACTATCTACCAATAACACTTACTTTATTTAATATTTCAGTTGTTTTGTATCGAAAAATAAGACTGATAAACTTATGTTTTCTTATACACTATGTTACGACAGTTTCATTGAACTAATAACCATTTTCAAAGTATGTTTTGTGTTAATTTAAATAAATTAAAATATCCATCTAAATGTAGCTTGCAAAAAACCATGAGCAAAAAATATCATCATTATCTAGTCAGGTCAGTGATATTTTGTACCATCATAAAAAGTAGAAAATTAGAATATGAATGAAGTTAAGTTATGTAACTACTCAAATAACTGTTTTTAGATATGCTTTATCCTTCCGGTCAGTAAAGGGTAAGTACTCTAATTTAACAACAATGAATCAATGTTTCCTTACAAAAATAAGTAAAAAGTACAAAAGCAAAACAAAATTAAAATTAATTATTTAAATCAATATTTCCAGCTGACTGATTTGAATCATGATTAAAACTGGTTATTTAAATCACTTTAATCTGAACCAGTCCATCTCGTCACATGGTAATGACTTTTGGTCACTATTACTATGAGAAGCAATCCTGGAAATGACCAAGAAATAAAACATTTTATATTTTATTAACAGAGCTCATCCCAGTTATGTTCCAAATATTACATGAAAATATAATTAGCTCACCGCTAAAAATATCTTCCGGTATCTTAATCTCACTGGGGTACAAGCTTCAAATAGTGCAATTTGTCATCACGCGGTTTAAGAAAACGGGGCTAATTTCTACTGGTTCTTTCTTTATCCAAAAAGAAGAATTTCCCTGTTGTCTGACATGATTGCATTTGCTTTCAGCGTTATGTAACTAATTAATGTATTTATACTTGAAGCAGACATGAAAAAACATCATTTTTCTTTTACTGGTAAGAGCACCGTTTTTCACTGTCCGCCCCATCCTTTCAACAGTGTAGTGGTTCTCAACCCTCTTAGACTTGAGGTACCCCTCAGAAACTACCAGCACTTAGTTTTCACTTGCTTTTTGAATACAGAAAAATAATTGAGCAATTCTTCTGTTGCAGAGAACTCAGAAAGACTGCAATAGGTCAGAATGTTTTTAACACTAGGGATTCCTCTTTGAAATCTCTGGGTTTACCTTGTGACTCTTGTTTGCACATTTAACAGAGTTTACCTTGTGTGGCACCCTGAACCACGCTTGAAAAGATTTCAAGGCACCCTAGAGTGCCATGGCACCTTGGTACAGAATCAGTGCAACAGAAATGCCTTCTTGCTTATATTTGGCCAGCTCCTCATCACCCTCTCTCTATTTCAGAAAAAGTCCTTATCATTTGGCATGCAGCACTACACTGGAAGGCAGTATAACTAAGTTCTGAATTAACTGCCTATTTGGGTAATACCTCAGTTTCCTCCATCCATGAAACAAAGATAACAAGATTATCTATCGTTATACAGAAATCTCAGATCTACAGAAGAAAATTGTTATATACAATGAACATACACCAACACATCACCCTTTTAAAATATTTCAGTTTCCAGTAAAAATCCTTAAATTTAATTACACAGTGCCAATTAGAGTTCCTAATCTACCTAACAAATATTTTTGTGCATGTACAATCACAGCATATGGTAGAAACCCAGAAGTAGGACTACAGAAAAAACGTAGTAGCAGGAAAAATATATGAATTAACAAGAACGATGAAATGATGACACCAGTTAAAAACACATGTTAAGTAAAACCTGTCTGTTTGGTTTTTGTCAGATAAAAGGCAAAGCCACACTGGAAAGGCAACAGAGATTTGCCAGAAAAAATAAGGTCCAATTCTCTCAAACATGTCATCTTTTAAAGATTACAAAGATTCTCAAGTTCAATGACTGATCATTGGTTTACCTTCCATTTAGAATTTTATTCTGATACCAAATGCTAAGAACATAACAGAAACAATTTACAATCACGTTTGTCTCACTTTATATTGCATATCTATTTTATAGCTGGTATTAAATGAACTTTAAAACCCTCAACTTCCATTTTCTCTATCAGTTATTTAATTTTATCCTGTTTTGAGCACAGTACTGTTTCTTTAATAACATTAGTGTAATATTTTAAGCTTCTAAGAGTCAAGTTGCCTTTTTATGTTAAAATCAGCAGGTAGTTAAATAATACCAAAAATGCTCTTGGCAAACACTCTAGCTACATTTAGAACATCTGTTTAAGTTCAAAATTAAACCTGGGGCTAACATTTTTGTATACTGTGCACCATCAGCCTTTCATTTTGCAGCCACACAACTCCAGATGATGTCACATACAATCAAATATTGGAAAAATGATCTTTCATCCCTCAGAGTAGTAGACATGATACAAAAGTGATGCACTTTGGGGGAAATTAAGTACTGAGCTGAATAACCTTCTAAGTTACACAGTCCATCCCTTCCCACTAAAAATTATGTAGGTTCTTAAAGATACAATCATGAGCCTTAAAAGAAATGGGTAGAATTCAACTGTACAAAGAACGGTGAGATGGCTGTCTACAGGGAACAGGAACAGGGCATCTGGATACATCTTCCTATCTGAGGGAGAACTGGGGCTTTGTTATCTACCTAACAGACTAGCACAGATAGCACCCATAAAGTTGCAGAGTAGGTTCAGAGACAAGACTTCCTCCTTAATTTTGCTTTTTCAGACAGAGTTCCAAAACAAGCTACTGAAAGCACGCTGAGAAAAGAGCTTGCCCTAAATGAAAGTCAGGGTAAAGAGGGCTTATGTCTGGATTTTTAGAGTAGAGGATACCTACCAGTAAAAATTATAATACAGATAATCATCTATATTCTAACTACAATGTGTCCTTTAACCTTTTCCCTAAGAGAGCTACTGACCTTTGAACCTATGAAAAAGGAAACAACCATGTATTCCTTCTTGAGTTTTTCTACTTCTCCAGCTTCATATATCAACTTAAAATGAATCTCTGCTACTATCCAAAGATCACATCTGCTTCAGAAATAAACAACTTTTTTCATGTTTCATTCCCAATATACATTTGCCACTTCGAACACCAAAATGTCTCCTTTACCAAAAATCCTGCTACTTATTCAATTCTGATAGTCCCTTTCATAATCAGTACCTTTATCTTTGTGTGTTACCAAAAAGTTAACATTCGCTTATGTATATTCCTTTTCTATACTATTTTTCAAAACATATAATAAAAAGTCATTTATGAACTAGTTTTAACAAGAGTTCCACTCACGTATTAAGTGAATATCAGATACCTAGGTTTTCTGTTAAACAATAAACTTTGGCTTGACATCTTGTTTCTGGAAATAACTAAACATTTCTAGAATTAAGATAATTTTATTAAGTGACTTTCTACCCCAGTAACTTCCCTTTTGAAGTCTTGCATATATTGAGTATACTTTAGATAATACTTACCTCTAAAAGATAAGGCTCCATTTGATCCAGTGTTTTTCCTAGATGTGTATCTGGATCTAAACCTGTCAAGATATGTTAATATGTTTTAGAGAATAAAGTACTGTTTAGACATCAGAGTAAACTTTTTTGTAACATACTACAAAGAACTTAGTTCCTCTATATTTAAAATCATTTTGATCCTAAAGTAAACCCATTTAGCATGAATTCATTTTTTATTCCCTTTGGGAAACTGGTTTCCATGCTTGTGAAAAATAAGGTTCATTTCCTTTGAGCTATGTGTCAACTGGAAAATGCATTGTTTTACTGTATGCTTTCCTTCTGAGTAATTTGATCAAACAAAGGAAAACAGACAACGCAGGTTCACAGTAATGAAAATACTCTATGGATGTTACACAGTAATACAGTATATATGGAGTGTTTTATTTATATACAGGCTAGCTAGTTTTTATTCTTGCCCCATTAGCAATAAGAGACAAATTAATTAAGTAGACACATCTACTGAATTTAATATTGCGTACTACACTAGAGTGACAGCATACCATAATCATCATTTTTATTTCAAGAATCCCTTGTTTTCAGAGGTGAAGACATTTTTGTCCATTCCCTTTGGATCTTAGTATGTGTTTCCATTCTGTATTATTTTACATTTTGACTAAATAATTATATTTTAATTTAGTTTTTTAAGGTGCAAGTATTGATAATGGTCTCCTTAGAGCTAATGGATACATTTGATTGCCTGCTTTGACTTCTGTTTAGATCTTTGCCTTTTGGTTTGTCAACAGACTTGCTAACCCAAGCTATGATATAATTAGTTGTTGAAAGCAGAGTTCATAGCTGGAACTAGGTAAGAGCTGAATGAAAAATAAAAAAACCTTTAAGCTCAGAGTTCTGTAGTACCTGTTGTGTGAACTGGTCATTTTTCCTCCTTCCTTCCATTCTATCTACTGCATCAAAACTATACTATTTTTTTCCATTGGTTGTTGTATGTGTTCATATTTCCTTGGTTTCACCACATTGTACAATTTCTGTAGCTTGTTACAAAACTGACACTGGATATGGCTGCATTTCAAGTATGGTTTAAGCAATGCCTACAATATATAGTTTATGAAGTATTTTGGAATCCTCAAAATGAAAGTCACTATAGAAATGTAAAATTTATTATTATGATAAAGGTTTTGTTGAGGTTAAATAAGTGGCTTGCCTTCGAATTTGGCAATGACAGTATATTCAAGATTATGTGAAGCTAAAATAATTTTAAAGGAGTGAAATTTTAAAAACATAAATAATAAAATTAAACATAGATTATCTGATAGAAATATTTTTAAAATTGATGAATTGTTAAAATGGAAAGAGTCAGACTGGACCTCCCCTTGTGTGTGTGCGCGTCTGTGTGTGCATGCATGCACATACCCCTGTAAAAGAATAACTGAGGTTAGGAACAGATGTTGCATTTGTCCCTGAATATGCTATGCTGTTTGTCCTGGAACAAAAATATCCCAGGATAGGCACGTACATACATCACCCTTCTAATCAGTGGCTGAACGAATGCCATTTTTTTGCCATTGGTTCAATGATGGAATCCCAGGACAACTGTACAGACATATTTTACAATATCTCGCAATAAAATAATACTACCTTTATCTGGGAAACTTTTTAGGATTTATCCCAGGACAATGGACGCAGGCATCTGTACCACTGTACTTTGTCCTGGGATAACACGGTTTATCCCAGGGTAAATGCAATGTCTGTTTGCAGTCTGAGTGAAACTGAATATTGTTACAAATTATACTCTGCACCTTAGTAACATACCCTATCTAAATTATGTTTGTGACCAATATAACAATCATTTTTTAATTATTTATTTTTATTATGAGATATTTATTTGGTTCTGCAAGACAGCTTTGTTCCCACTGCAAGAAAAACAATAGCAAAACTCCCACAAACTTCAATAGTGTATGATTAGCCTGCTCTGCCTATTTCTTAGGCCTAATATTTTGTTTGAAGGTTTTCTCTGTTAATCAGCAACAGAATGAGACAAGATTGAACTTCTGCATCCTTTTAGAATCTGTAAAATTTTTTTAAAGTTTTGATTCTTTCTATTTTTATTAATGGACTACTGTAATGGAATTAAACTGTGTACGTTGACTATATGTATCATTGCTTTCAGTTCTTTGATTAATGTTTTTCTGTACCTTCTGGTAGTTCAGATATAGTGACCTATGCTGTCAGACACACATATTTTCACTATTTTATTATACTTTTTGTAATAGGAAGCTATACATGTATTATGCAACATGCACAAATGTCTATGGGAAATGTATTTTTATCAGAAGTACTGTAGAAATATGTGATGGTGTTTGGTGCTATAGAGATTATACTACACCAGTTTTGGGATGACTGCATTATCTATGACTGGCACAACTACAACCTGTGCATGTCATCCAAAACAAGTGGCAATAAAACTTTGTATCACCCAAGTCCTTCATATATTTTGTTTATGCTATACGTTTATCTGTCTTTGCTTATTGGGTTTGTTCTTACTCTGTTTTGTTTTCCAATTACATATTGCTTCAACAGAAACAATGTCATTATTACAGAAACAGCTGAATGATATCCTCAATGAAATAATAAGTAAATATTTATTTAATAAGTTGTATTTTTATAATAGCCACAGAGCAAAGGAGTTCATAGCTATTGTGACCACTATGCTATAAAAAACAGATAGTTACCATATTTACTCAAATACAAAATGAGGTTCCCCCTCACCCTCATTGGAACGGGGAAAAAAGCCAAAGGTCTTATAATCTCATACAAGGAAATCTCACTAAATACATTGTCTTCTTCAAGAAGAGACTGGACAGTCACCTTGCTGGGGTCACCTTACCTGAGTTGTCTTTCATAGATTCATAGATGTTAGGGTCGGAAGGGACCTCAATAGATCATCGAGTCCGACCCCCTGCATAAGCAGGAAAGAGGGCTGGGTCTAGATGACCCCAGCTACATACTCATCTAACCTCCTCTTGAAGACCCCCAGGGTAGGAGAGCAAGGTCCCTTCCAGTCCCTTACAATCTATGAATCAATCATTAAGCAGCTGTCAAAAGCAGTATATACTCAGCAATGGAAACCAACTATGAAGCTGATTAAATATAGCCAATACTGAGTATAATAGTACACTATAAAACATGTGGCACATATGGGGCAAACATTTTGATGGGAACCTACCACAAGGGTAAGTTAAGGTAGCCCACCTGAATAAGATATATGGTACTGCCCATTAAGCACAATCCCCCTCACAGCTGAGTAAAGTCATGGCGAGCCCACTATACTACATACATTTTTACTTCCTCTTTACCCCCAAAGCTGAGCTGTGCCTTTCTTTCGCATTTCCAATCATTCCTGTTACTTCACTGACCTTAAATGTCTGACAAACATCACAAAACAGGGCCCCAAACAGCTCACCCAGAATCCCTCTGTCACCCCCTCTCTTAGTCTGGTGCATATGATTAGTGTGGTCCAGCCCTCCATAAGATGAAGCCAGACCAGGTTGCCCTGTGCCTCATCATCAGCATATACATTTTAGGAGCATCCCAGTACTCTTGAAAAGACCATTCAGTTCCAGTCATGCATGGGGGCTAATTAGCATATGGATCCTTTGTTGGAGGAGAGGGGGAATCTAGAATACACACACATTACTGAGCTATGGGGTAACTGTGGCTTGAAACACTGTTGACCCTTCTGGGGCCCAGCCCAATGAACTATGTTGTAAATCACAAGTCTCTGGCTTTAGACTAGTATCATGCATAGTTTGAACTACATAGTAGGTGCCAAAGTGCTGCTTAAAAGTGTGTTTATGGAGTACCTGTGCTAAAACTTGCAGCAATTTCAAAAAAGGTAGCATGCATCAATTCCAGCTGAACTAATGCCCAGGTACTATACATAAAATGCTGCAATCATGTTTAATTTCAAGGTTATTGTTTTCAAATTTACTCAAAAACATCACCATCTACACGTGTGATGGTATTAGGCCACAGTAAATTAATTAACATCACCATAAGAAAGTACTGTCCTTGAGAGATTAATTATATGTGATTAAACGCACATATAGATGTTGATTGCAGGTGTAAATTGTGCCTGAGGAAGCAGAGGACCAGAATCCTGCTAGCCACCTAGCCACACTGCTTCACACTTTTAGCATCCTCATGCCTCAGCCAGCATCCCTGCCACCTGACACCGCAATCTGGAGCCTAAGGCAAAGTAGGGCAGGAGCAGCCCTGGAGTAAACTGCTCCACCTCAGCTCAAATTGCTGTTATCCCAGGCTCATGTGTAAATGTTGCACTCGGAAGTAGTTTACTCTGGCTCAAATTGCTCTGAAGTTTATTGCTTCAAATTTATTTCATGTATAGACACACTCACTGATACCACATTATTTTGGAGAGAGAGGGAGAGATGTAAAATATACATATCACACCACATTATTCATAAACTCAACTTCCTCTATCTATAAACAACATTTTGCTTGCTCTTCAGCCCACAAATTCCGAACAATTTTGAAACAAAGATCACAGAAACATACACACATACACAAATAAATCCACTGTATATACTAGAAACATGCAGCCCAAGGTTGTGTGTGAATCAGTGGAAAAATTCAATGTGTATTTTAGCTCTCTCTCAGCATAACTTAATTTTATTGAAGGTCTTCACTTTTTCTTTGGAATATATGTATTTCTTTTACATTTTCAATTAATGTAGAAGTGTCCCTTTCATATGAAGATTATACTGTGAGTAGATATAGCCTGCAGTTTAGTGAAAGCATTAGGAATTCATAGAATTTACAGTATCAACAGAACCAGTAATCAGCAAACTGGATCTTGCTGGATCATTTAATCTATTAAAGCTTTCATAATCAGCTAGATATACTAATTCTGCTGCTATTATTATTATTATAATAATAATGAAATATACTAATATACTATATAAGATTATGAATCTCAGAAGTTAGCTTAATTTTAAATATTTTACATATTTTTCCTTAAATGAAGGAACATACTACTTTGGGTTCTAATAATTATTTAGATTTAAAAATTCCTTACTATATGTCATTTCATCACATAATGCTTATACTTCTTCAGCATAACTAGCTCTGAAGAAAGCTGGATGGGTGGATAAACCCACAACAAGACCCAGGCCCTGGATAACTATATGCAGAATTAAGAAATTAATTAGGAGGAAGAACCATAATTTGCAGAGCTGACATCTATTTTACTTTACTTGCATGTATCAACGAGAAGCAATTACGATTCAATTAAAATATTCAGTTTTATTACTTTACTGACTGACCTTGAAGTTAATGCCTGTTTTATTTAATTGCATCTTCTATGAATAAATGTTAACCCTAGAATGTTATGCCCCATTATTTTCAATGCATTTTTCAACTCCCCAACTGAATTATATCAGTTACTTTATTATCAGCTGTCATGAAAGCAAGTGAATCTTTATTTCTTTGAGACAGTCCAGTACATGATGGGAGAAACATCACAAAAGGTTTGATAATGCTTTTCTAATAGTGCCTGATAAAATGAATTTTACTCTTATGTCAACTTTAGAAGTTTAAGAGTTTTCCTGTAGTTAGTATGTAATAGTACAAAAAATCTAATAGTTCTGAAAGGCAACTTCTAGTCCCTCAATAATTCCTGATGAAACCGTTGACAGGAACTGAACACCTCCTTGGGTATATCAACAACAGTTGCATAAAAATCTCTTGATACATACTGTTTGCTTACTGCCACAAAATAACTGCTGGAAATAGAATATTGCAGTAATGGAGAAATTCAGCAAATTCATATCTTTCTATCAGGAAAAATAAAAAAGAGCAGATGAACATTAGGAAATGGGCATTTCAGAAGTGAAAACCTTAGATTTTAGCAGCATTTTTTTTAATGGTTCACCTTCTCCACATATGCCAGTGTAGCATAAAACCCTAAAATATAACCACACTTTCTCAGGTACGTTTTATACTGATACTAAAAAACCCCCTCAAGTTCTGTTTTCATGACATAATGTTTGCTTAAAATAACATAAAATTTAACAACTCATTCTACCTATGAAAATACACTTGAAAATAACTTTTTATGCATATTTTGGGATTTAAATAGATATTGTCATTTTTTCTTTGATTTCAACAAAGAAAAATCCTACAAGAAAAACAGGTTTTTATTTACTATACCTAAGTCTCTTGTGCATCTCTTTGGATAAACAACATTGAGCCAGATTTTAATCTCATATGCACCAGCAAGAGTATTAATGTGTCATATTTTTAAGAGCTACTTGACAGTAAACTGCCCTTCCTGCTTCACTCCATTTTATTTAATTGTGGTAAAGTATTAGCTGCTTCCAAGTTCAGTGTGATGTACCTCTTAAGTGTTTCAAAAGGCAAGAAAACAGATTTATACTTCTTAGGAAGCACCCTAAAAATGACCCCGAAAGAACAAGCAACATCTTTGAAGTGATTCACCTTCAAACGCTTGCAGTTGCATGTGTATGCTCAAGCGTATCACAAGAGGGAGTTGTTCACTCCTCTGACATCCAACAGTGATTCAATCCCCTTCCCCACATCCAACAAGAGAAGAGAAGGGAGAGTGGGAGGCCTAAACAACCTCCTGTCACTCCCCCTGGCTGGAAAGCACACCACTGCATACCACAACAGAGATTTTTAAGCAGTTCAACAGAGAGGTTGCACATTTGTCTATGGCCTGAAGTGTTCCAAATGCTGAAGCTCTACAAATGGGAGCAGAATTTGGAGCACCTGAAATGTACTTCTGTCCATAGCCTTAGATACCTTCCAACCCTTACAATCCAATTGCCTATATGGACCACAGTCATTAGTTTGGGGAGGAACACATGATGCACTTCAACCAATATTTGCTATACAACAGAAGGTGTATAGCAAATCCAATTGGAGTACTGTGTCCAGTCCTGGGCACCCCACTTCAAGAGAGATGTGGACAACATTGAGAGGGCCCAGAGGAGGGCCACCCGCATGATCCGGGGACAGCAGGGCAGACCCTACAATGAGAGGCTACGGGACCTGAACCTGTTCAGCCTTCACAAAGGAAGGCTGAGGGGGACCTGGTGACCGTCTATAAACTCACTAGGGGGGACCAGAAGGGTTCGGGGGAGACCTTGTTTCTCCTAGTGTCCCCTGGGATAACAAGGAATAACGGCCACAAGTTGTTAGAGAGTAGATTTAGATTAGACATCCATAGGAACTACTTCACAGTTAGGGTGGCTAGGATCTGGAACCAACTTCCAAGGGAAGTGGTGCTGGCTCCTACCCTGGGGGTCTTTAAGAAGCGGCTTGATGCCTACCTGGCTGGGGTCATTTGAGCCCAGTTTTCTTCCTGCTCAGGCAGGGGGTCGGACCTGAAGATCTACAAGGTCCCTTCTGACCCTACTTCTATGATTCTATGATTCAATTTCCTGCCCCCTTCAAAAAAAAAAAAAAAACAAAAAAGAAAGGACAAGAACAAATATTAATCTCCCTGAAATTTCAGGTGTTACATCTCATCTGTGCAACATTTGTCTGGTAAGTTTGGAAAATAGTTTTAAAGTTATGAGAATTTAGTTTTATTGTTGGTATTGACCTGAATGAACAGTACTGTTGAGAAGATTAGCGAAAGATACCGAGGCATATAAAAGAGAAATATAGATCGCGCTTCTAACGGAGTGTCACGTTTCTAATAAGCAGAAGAGTTACCCTCTAAAGGTGGAATCAATCATATGCAGTTTGAGGCAAAAGAAAAAAAGGCAGTAAAGCACTGTGGGCAAGTTCTTGAAGAGAATACGAACTCTTTTCTCCATCTTTTCTGCCAGGCCCTGGACAAGGGGCGGATTCAAATTTAGTATTTTATGCCAAACATGGTAAAAATAAAAATAAATAAATAAAAAATCTTGAGTTGGCAACCATGCTTGACTGCAGAAATTATTTTACAAAATGTTGTCATTCCAGGGGTTCCCTACTCACCCCAACACCCTCATGTCCACTCCAGGGAAGAAAAAAACGAGTCGCGAAGGAAGAACTGGGGAATTGATCACTTAGTTTTAAACTGATAGGAAGGAAAAGACTTAGAAGAATATTTGAAGAGCTGTCTTCTTCTGTCTTGGAATGTACCTTAAAAATATGTATTATATATATAGAGCTTGATCCTTTTCTCTTTCAATTCAGCATAAAAAATAATATTGCTCCACGGCAGCTGTGTGTGTGTGTGTGTGTGCGTGCGTGTGTGTGTGTGTGTGTGTGTGTGTGTGTTGGGGGCAGGCAGGGGGGAGAAGGGGAAGGGACAAATTCAAGACAACCCTCCAATAATTGGATTTTCTACCTGGAAAATTACAACAAAGTTATAATTTTTTTCATATAAAAAAATCTAATTATTAAGTGGGTTGTCTAATATTCAAAATCATCTGGAATTTGGGTAAATACAGTATAACAAAGCTGGATCAAACCAGGGTTGCCAACTGTACATAACTTTAAGGACAGTACATGAAAAATAAACCTAAAAACTCCTTTCTATAAAGGCCACAAAAAACTGACTGGTCAGAAAAACACTAAGCAACTGGAGCTTGACTGAAGATCCCTCATCCGAGGCAAGTGCTGAAGAACAGATGGAGCACAGCAGCACAACTTGGTGTCTGAACAGAAGTATAACACCCAACAAGAAGCACTCTCTCAAAGTATGGTCCCCACCCTCCCAGCCATGTACTGTTGCTGCAGCTGCACCCGTCTGTAATACTGTTGCACAAAAGAAGGCAGTTCTTCTTTAAGGGTCCATGCCAGGACAGTGGGGGGGGTGGAATGGTGGGGAAGGGGGGGCGTGGGCGGGCAGCACCAGTGGGGGTAAGGCTAGAGAGGAGACAGCATGGTACAGGGTTGTCAGGGACATGAAGGTGGCAGGGTGGGTAGGGAACCTCTGGGATGACAGCAATATGTAAAACCATTTTTGCAGTTAAGCAGAGTTGTCATCTCAGTAGTTTCTGTTTTGTTTTGTTTTGTTTTTACTGAAAAGCTACAAAAAAATAAACTGGCAACCATTTTTTTTTTTTTTTTTTTTTTACTATGGTTGGCATTAAACCCTAAATTTGAATCTACATTGTCTAGGACCTGTAAGAAGGGTTACATTTACATTATGTAAAACAGATATCAATAAAAACATGTGTCAGTAAAAAAGTTTATTCTTCAGTAAAGGTTTGCAGATTGTCAATAAAAAATCTGTCTTGGGTTGGCAACACTGGATCAAACCCTTAACATAATTTTAAACAGTGCCTCTCCAACAGCCTATTTCTATTTCTAAAAAGAATGACAAACTATAACGTTTTTCATTGGTATTAATTGTGCACACTTGTAACACAGTTAAATACAATAGTAGAGACAATAGATTTGATCTTTCATTTCCCAAACCACTGACACTAAAAAAGACTGTAAAAAAATGCTAAAAAGATACTTTTGGTGAGGTGAGGTACAATAACACAAATGTTAGCTCCCTTGAAATAGATCTTCAACTTTAATTTCTTTGATAACTGTTGTATAAAACTTTTTAATAAACTTAACTTGATTGTGTTCTTCATTGGGATGATGTATAGTAATAGAATTATGCTGGGGTTGAATATGAAGATAAAATAATGCTTCTAATGATAGGTAGTAAGCTAAATTAAATGGAACTGTTCTCTGCTCTGTTCATTTTGGCATATGCTTTTAATATTAGATTTAACTAAAGGTGGTTTTCAAAAGCTTCTCAAATATCTTCCAAACTAGGATAAAGCCTATTATCAAATTTCAGAATTCTAAAAGATAAAAGATCTGAAAGCTCTTCATATTAACAAAATTAATTTTATCTTTACTCTCTTGTGATTCTTTGGAACATCAAAGCTATCTGTGTTTTAGTTACAGTCTGGATTTCAAAGGAAACTTAGATTCACTGTTTAGTAAAGGAAACATCTTGAAAAAGTGTAGCTCTGAAGAAACTTTTTACTAATTCATCAACTAAAAAATATTTTTTTTTTCACGTAAACTTTAACAGCCCTGAAATTTCTATGGTTTAAAAAGTTGCAGAGAACTTCTAGATAATACTAAGTGATTGTGATTATCAAAATACTACGCACTAAATAAAAAAGAAAAAGATGTAGTCTGTTCCAATTGGAACTAGAAGGAAAAATCCTTCCTGAACCCAAATTTGGTAAGTGGCATAGGGTACTGGCATAGGACAGAAGCAAGACACTTCAGCCAAAAACCTCTGGATTTTATAAGTGCCAACAGAAGCATCAGCCCACCCCAGTCAAAATCCGTCCACTTTGCCAACAACCCAATTCTTTAAAGGCACAAAGACCCACACAAAAAACCCACACCAAACCAAAACAAAACTAAACAAATTGTAGAAGTCAGTAGCACTCAAAAGGTGAAAAATATAATCCTTCCCGGTCCCAACTGGCAGCACAGAAACAGGAGAGTAACAGACATCTTATATACCACAAAACCCTCTGTGGACTGCGAAATGTATGACAGAAAACACCCACTGATCATCAAGCCAGAATTCCTTGTTCCTTCCTTACATAAATTTGGCAAATTCAGTCTTAAAGAGATTCAGCTTCCTTCTTCCCAAAAGTTTGCTTAGAAGACCATTCTAAAACTACTAATCTGATAGCTAAAAATCTTCTATTTCCCAACATATCTTAACTGTAACCAGTTTGGAGCTATTTGATTTTGTCCTGTCATTGTTTTTGAGCCTGACAAGCTCTTCTCCTTC
>NW_005842101.1:2196537-2238061 GCF_000455745.1 Alligator sinensis | reverse complement strand
TTCCCTACAAATGGCTTGCTAAAGAGTTATCATATTGCCCCCCAATCTCTGTTTTGTTAAACTAAACAAGACAAATTCCTTTAATCTTCTCTCAATCTTCTCCATTCCCTGGATCATTTTAATGGCCCTTCTTTGAATTCATTTCAGACTAAGTTCATCTGCATACAACATTCTAAATAATAATTTTCTACCAACATCTTATATGATAGTGTAAGTACCTCCTTGCTTCTACTACATACACAGAATGTAAGATAATGTTAATCTTTTTCATAGCTGTGTTGCACTGGTGCCTCCTGGTCAACCTACAATCAACCAATATGCCAATATCTGAGCACACAATACGTGTGCTGGTGGTTGCCAATATGCCAATATCTGAGGGTGTTCCTCAGATAACCCTGGTCTATATGTCTCCATCATATTGAGCAGGGATAGGCAACCACCAGCACACATGCCTGAATGTGGCACTCAAGCACATTTTGCTTGGCACATCTGCATCAGGATGGACAGCAGGGAAGGGGCTGTGATTGCAATGCCACGACAAGGATCGGGCCCTTCGTGACTCCCCCACCATCTGCCCCTGGCACGCCAACATCTTACAAGTCAAGGTTGCGGGTGGTTTTGGCACTCTGCTGACCCCTGATATAAAGAAAGTCTTAGTTATGGGTTCCTAAATGTCTGACTGTAATTTATACTATTAAACTTCATGCCATTTCTTCTGCTTCATTTCATAAGATTATCTAAATCTTCGTGTGTAATAATCTGGTTCTCTTCAATACTGGCAATGTCCCCTAGTTTAGCATCATCTACAAATTTCATAAGGAAACTTCTAATTCCAGTTCCAATGTCATTCTTGCTTTGTTCCTGCATTCTTTGACTATGGAAGGGTATTCTCAGTTCCACTTTCTACTTGTAGATTCGTTGCTTATTCACATCACTCTATCTGAAGTTCTTCTTCATCCATAAAGGTCTGTAGTCCCTCCTTACAATTTTTTCCATCTTGCTCTGAATGCAAGCTTCCAATAGTACTTGTACTTTTGTTTTTTTGTTTTAAAAAGAGTTCCATGCTGTTTCCAAATCCACCTCTTCCCTACATCTTAATCCAAAATACCTCCTCCTTAACTAATTGCTCTGTTTTTTAAAGTTAGCCTTTCCAAAGTCCAAGATCTTGTTACAGACCTGGTCTTGTCCTCCTTTAATTTATAGTGATATTACACATTACAATTAAATCATGTTAAGAGCACATAACACTTGAATGATCACACATTAAGGCTCATTAACAACTGATAAGTGCCCTTTAGGCATCTTAAAGTTATGACAGTTTGCACAAGGATTATCTTTGAGCTATTACCTAGCTTGAGTTTACTTCTGAGTGTTCACTGGAGGGAAAACCACAAAATTGCAGTCCTCCAGTATCCCAGGAAGCATTGCTCCCAGGTGGACTAAGTATCATATAGGATTCCACGGCCCTGGACTAACAGCTAGAAACCACTGGACAACAGGTGGGTGGGGTGGAGTGAGTGGGGGATGGGGAGGGAAAAAGGGTTAAGGGTGCAGGACTGGATGAGGAAAGAGAGAAGGAGTAGGAGGGATGGGTTCCTGTCCCTTCTGCCCCCCCAAATCACCCCCCATTCCTCAAATTGCCCCCTTTACCCCAGATCATTTCCAACTGGACTGTATGTGACTTGTATCAGTTTATAACCAAGGTATCTTGCCCTTCCAGTGCTTGGTGCTCTTCTCTCTTGGGCCAGCTCATTTTCCAGATGATCCTCCTCTTGTAAATTTAACCTCATTATGGAGATTTTGTGGAATTCTCCAAGATCCTCCTCACCACTCTGCCCTGAGCTCCTATTTTAAAATTCTTCTTATCAGTTGGTCAAGCCTTGATCTCAGAAGTCTATTTCTTTCCTTATGTAAATGAAGCCCATTCCACTATCTGCCAATGCCCATCAGTGGTCATATGTTCTAAAGCACTCCTCACAGAACAAATCCTTGAGCCATCTATTTTATCTTCATCAACTTTTTCCACCTTTCTTCTCCTTCCAGCTTACACATAAACCTACCTTTGCACTCCTGACCTGTTTCCTTCCAACCAATCATCTCCAGATCAGCCTGTTGTGGGGGTTTTGTTTTGTTTTGTTTGTTTGTTTGTTTGTTTTTACTTCTCCTCATGCATATATTGCAATCAACTTAAAATTAAAATACTCAAAATTGAAATCCTTATCTACAGTGTGAAGCATATTTCCTTCCTGTTTTCTAATCCTCCATTACCTGTCCCTGCTAAAAATATAAAGAATATCCCCTTTGCTCAGAACCATAGTCTGGGTGTCTTCCCCCTTGGCTCATCCTCTGAGTGAACAGTCAAGTTGTTTCAAAGTCTTGCTACTTCTTTCTCTATAACTCACCTCAACTTTAACCTCTTCTTGCTATCCATGGATCCTCCTTCCAGGCCTAACCATCTTATGTCTTAATTACTACACACACTTTTCTTTTCTAGCCTCTCTGACATAAACCTCAAATACAATCAATAGTGAGCTGCTAAAATTATCTTAATATTCTGTCACCTCTTTCCATCAAGTTTTCTCTCCACTTCAAGACCCTCCAACTTGATCTCTGCACACTTATCCAATCTGTTTCATCACAGCATTCATGAATTTCATAGTTTTTACCTGTTGCTTTCCTACCCAACTTGCTGTTTTCCACACTGACCCTGGAATGCATACACCTGTCTGAGTAAAATGGCTCCTACCATAAAAACTATGAGCCCTTCAACAGCACGTCTTCTGGACAAATGCAACAGAGAGCTTCCTTCCTTTTTTTAATCTGAATTGTGTGGCAAGATGAATTCAGCACACAAATGTACTAAGGAAACATAACCAAAGCACAAATGTCAAATACAGATACATTATAGTATAAGCAGATTATCGAAGATTTGCTCAAAAACGTAATTACTCTAGTATGTGTTGGTTAGGAAACAATAAAATGGATGGGAGGTATCCATTTGATTAACCATTTGTGTCAACTCCTACAAAAAATACAATAATAAAAACAAGTTAAAAGTAATAAGATCTGCATGCAAGATTATTATTACAGATAACTTTTCTGCAGGAAAGATCTTTCTAATAGAAGTTAAAGGCCATATTTTAGTCTGCTTTATTTCCAAGAGAACAATCACTAAAATCTTGTACTGGGTAAATGATAAAAATACTATTTGCCAAACATAAAATGATAATAAACAAAAGCAGTCTTTTCTCATTAGTAAAAATAGACAGCAAAGTGCTGTCACAGATTCCATGAAGGGTCTAATGTCTAGTGGCTACCTTAGAAAAAAAACAATGAAAAAGCAACTTTATATAACAATTAACTGGCTAAGAAAGAATAACTATCATGTAGTTTTCATATGAATGTGAAGCAGTACTTGTATTTACACTGGAGTCTGGAGGACAATGAAAAAGATCTTATATTGATTTATCTTCTCCCTCCCTTCTTTGTGACATTCATTTTGTCAACTCCTCTCTTTATAGCGTATGAAAATATTTCATTAAAGAAACTGTTCTTGTTGGCTCTGAACAGCACCAAGCACAAAGTCCTTCCTTCCCTCCTCCCCAAATCTGATCAGACCTGACTGGAAAGACAAACTTTAAAAACTGCTTTCCAACAAAATGAGAACCAGATTTTTAGAACAACTCTGGTACTATTTTAGCATAAAATGAAAGTGGCAGACCTTCAAAAATTTTTACATTACCAGCCACTACATGCGTAGTAGGAAGTTGTTTCAAAACCTTTCCTAGAGTTTTTTTATGTAAATCTTTCTCTACTGATGTCAATAGGAGTTTTGCCATGCATTTCAAAGGTCCTACTACTGCAGTGGTGCTAACAAAGAACAACAGAGACATGTACATGTAGGTAGTTTGATCTGAACAACAAACATGTACTATATAACAAAAAGACTATAACTACACTGAGCCTTAACTACCTCTCCCTCTTGTTCTATCTCCATAAAAGGCTGTCAAGTTTTCCTAAACTTGTTGATAACTTTAACCTAGGATTCCATATATACACTTGGCTTTCATTGTTCTCAAATAATTGGAGTACTGCATCCAGTTATGGACACCACACTTTAACAAGGACATGGACAAGGTTGAGATAATCCAAAGAGCCACCCGTATGATCAGTCTTACACAGCAAGCCATACAAGGAAAGGCTGAGGGATCTAAGACTCTTCACCCTGAAGAAAAGAAGGCTGACAGGGGACCTGGTAACAGCTTACCAGTACACTAGGAGAGTACATCAAGGGCTTGGTGAGCAACTGTTCACCAGGGCACCTGAGGGGAAAATTAAGAGTAATGGCCACAAACTCCTGGAAGACTAATTCAGGCTTACCATTAGTAAAAACTTCTTCAGTCAGGGTGTCCAGACTATGAAATAAGCTCTGTGCAATCACCTACCCTGGAAATCTTCAAGAGGAGACTAGACAGTCACCTTGCTGGCGTCACCTGACCCCCAGTTATGTTTCATGTTTGGTGCAGGGGGCTGGACCCAATAATCTTCCAAGGTCCCTTCTGGCCTTACAATCCATGAATCTATGAACAGTGTTAGATCATACTTTCTATCCTATGATCTTAAAAAGGTCTAGAATTTAGAAAAAAGGATTTATCATTGGCAAGATTTTCATTTTCAACTTAATATTTCTATTATTTGACCTCACAATTACAAGTTATTACACTTAATCCTATAATGGATCATTATTATACCATAACAAAACTGGAAGGATCTACAAAGTCTAAACTGACTGAACAAATGCACATTAATCCTGTATGCTATACATTTTAGTTTTAAAAATTCTGATTTTGATTAAAATATTGAATAAGCCATTTCTTTTCTCTTCTTCCTCCTCAAGCAAACAATCTGCACTATTTCTTATAGAACTTACTGAAGGTGAACCAAAAGGCTTTCAGAAGATTACTGTTAAAAGATTAAAGAAAACTAACCCCTCTGAGGATAAATTGCTTTTATGGTAAATAAGACATTAAAGTAATTTGAATTATATAGACAACATATACATATGTATTGCAGTTACAGCTTCTACTTCATTCTTGACTCAGGTCAAGATTTACATGTAAGCTAGTATGCTGGAGTGAAATACAATTGATATATTATTCATATTATCCTCAGATATTGAAAACTGTTGTGGCAGAAGGGGGAGCCCAGTGGGAAATCCCCTAAAATGTGATCTTCCTTTGGGTCTCCCTGATGCTTACAGGTGAATACATACCTGTATATATACCTAAAGGAACATTTGCTGCTCAGTGCACTCCCATAGCTAGTTTGGTTTCTGACTTGTGGCAGATAAGATAAAAAATTAGACAGATAAATTATATTACGTATACAGAATGTGAATAACTTGTGTATAGCAACAGTTTAAAATATGTGGCCCATAGGCTCGACCAGCCTGCAGAATCATCCTGTCCCAACCGCTGGTAGTCCCGTGGGCTACTGGCAGTTGTGGGGTGTGGCCTGATGCAGAATTAGAGGTCCCTGGACCTCAATGGACATGGCTACCAGCAGCAGACTGCCAGAACCATGCTGCTACCCAAATGCAGCTCTGCACTGCTGCCTGAATGCAGCCCCACCCTAGTTGCTGTTGGCCCCAAAGACACTTCCCAGGAGGAGCCCCTATAATCCAGGCCCAGCCCACAGCCCAGGGTGAGTCTGACATCCCCAGTGTAAAGATTCTGATATACTTCTAGGAGCTAACTAATACTTTAACCCAGAATGATACCACTGGTTAAGAGTGAGTAAGGGCATCAAAACTGGGCTCTTATTGATTATGTTGACCTTTCATCATAGGGCTTTATATGCTTCATTTGAATGAAATATGGTTGTAAAACACAAATAGCCACTAATAACTATTGTTTAGCTATACCTGACTAACTTGTATTATTTCAATTTGCTGGAGTTTCTGTTCAAGTAGAAATACATTAGGGGAAAGCTCATCAAGTATCACATACTTACAGATTTTAGGCAGCTCTAGGAAACATGGAGAAGTTGCTAAAGATACATTTGTTTAAACAATATTGTGCTATTGTTCATGTCTGCTGCTGAGTTATGGAGTATTTATCTGTTGTTATTGGCACCTCTAAAATCCATTCCCTTTAATGCTTCAGCCTTGAGATGAATTGAAGCTGACCTATTTATATAACTGAAGAGACAAAGATACACTGTGGATGGGTTAGTAACTATGTTTTTGTTGCCCATAAAAAACATTCCCTCAGTAAGTGTTTCTATTGGTTTCTCATCCTGTGGAGAGGCACCATAATACAGAGATGGAAAACTTTAGCCACTGGCAAAGTTTACACTATTAATTTGTAAAGGTGGATTTAGGGAGATGCATTAAATTAACACTCATTTACTTGTATAATTATGTGTTGTCTACATAAAATGACAGCCCTCAGCTTTCCAATACTAGCACTGAGTTGATGGAAAGCAGGACAGGGGAGGGTGTGTAAGCATGCCACCGTTGATGAATGTCAAGCTCAAGTTACACATTTGCCTGTTGCTTTAATGTCTATACAACATACTATCTAATGCATTACCTCTCCAACTTTTAAATCTGTTATTTTAATGCATTCTTTGCAATCTATCTTAAAAGCACACTTGATTATTGAACTAAAAGGCAAAAAGGTAACCTGTATCTTAACTTATTTGCCACCTCATATGTTAAACAGACTTCATACCTTGAAACTACTTTAATAAAGCATGCAATTATCAAAGCACTGGAGAATGGCCCCAGAGCACACAAGCTCCATTAAATTTGCTTACTTCTAATTATACCTGCCTGAGGCAGGTGAGAAATTGAGTCTGATAAGATCTTTCTTTTTACCTGTAGCCAAAAAGAAAAAAAAGAAAGAAAAAAAAGAAAGAAAAGAAAGAGCAGTAATTTTCTGTCTAATTACTATGTACAACTATTTATGGTATTCGGTCTTTAAATGAACACTTTACAAAGCACTCTTTGTACCCAGCCCCGTCCATTTTAACTTTAAATTTCAGAGGTACAATAGGCAAGTTTATCTTGCTCCAGGGATGATACAGGTCATCAACAATGTTAACCCCTCAAGTCATTTTCTATACTAGGCAAATATTTCTAATTTCAGTATATTTCTAGTAGATTTAATTTTAAAAAAATAAATTTAGTTAGGTACTAAAATCCTTGTGACAATTGTATATATTTCAAGAGACCTGCCAATTAACAAAACAAATAAAATCACTGGGATCTGAAAAGGCATATAAAATATTTTTTCCAAACACACATTCTTTTGGCTTACGTTGAGATAAGAACTGTTAAAAATGTAAGCAACATCCCTTTTTCTGGATACTGCATATAACCTCATAAAGAACATTTGCAGCTTGTTTTTGTTTCTTATTTAAAGACAGGTATTGTGCAACAGGAAGAGGAACAAAAAGGCTCTTAAATATGAGAACATCTCATATAAGCTGTGAGTGAATGACATAGGTCTATATTTCTAGTTATTTTAATAACATTAACCACACTGAAAGATTCAGCGAGAACAATAAAATGAGATCATCTTAGCAAAGGCTATAAAATAAATGGTTGTGACAAGGCATCCCAGCTGAAGATGAAAGGACTCAGGAAAAAAAAAAGTAGCCCAGTTTTCTTCTAGGCCACACTACAACTACATGACAAGACCCAAGTTAGTATTGCTTAACCCTCAGCCAATATAACACTAAGAAATGAACTCTGCTTTAGAAGGTTATTTAAAGAAGAAGAAAAAAAAACTAGATACCTATTGTGAAAATGTCATATATAAGCTGACAATAAGAACTGATACACCATGGTTATACAACACATTTTATCAGGCATATATTTTTATCCACCCATGTACAACTATTTTCTATTATATTGGTCATTCATTGATCTAATGGGCCACAAAACTCTAGTGACCCTAAAAGGAAAAGGTCCCCTGCACATATTTTATACTTACAACTTCATTTGATACTTTTATATGAAAAACTGCTTAGAAGCCCATAATTTTGAAGTAATTAATAAGCTTCTCATTTATTTTTTAATGTTTACAGAGCACATGCCCTCAATAAGCCTCTCTCTAATACTTCATTTGGGAGCATCTTTTGTGTTTACAAACATTCAGGTGATCTTTCAAAATGGATTTCTTTGATATAAAAATTATGAATTACTTATTGTGGGACTTTATACATTTGAAGCCAGATCTAGATTAATTTGTATTTTCTATGAATGACAGGACTATGAGAAAAAAACAAAACATTGTAGGAATTTAATAACTAAGTTAGAAAAATAACTTCCCACCTTTACATAGTCTACCATATTTTTCACTGATTCCATTAATGGTTCAGACACGTATTCAGATTCTGACGATGCTCATTTTTAAAATCTTTCTTCCTCTCTTCTTACAAGCGTTTTTCATCTTATATTAAAAAACAGAATTTTTGTTTTGCTTTTTGTTCCTGAACTCTTACACTCACTTCTTATGACCAAGTTTAAAAAAGCATGAGCAAATAGCGCTGTTCATGGTCTGGATACGTACCAAAAGCTGCCACTTTTATGATCACGGCTTGAATATCCAAAGATATCATTTCTCTGAGCAAAGCTTCCTGGTTTCGACGCCAAAGATAAGCTAAAGGCTGCAGATTGAGTCTCTTACAACTTTTAAAAAGAAAAAATTAGATGGGTAAATTCCAAATGGTATGCTCATTTATTCAGAGGAATTTATTTAATATCAAACATAACCAATTCTTATAGCTTTCTACCATTATACATACATATACAACTATATATAGCATACACATACATGTGTGTGTATATACGTGTGTGTGTGTGTGTGTGTATATACGCGTGTGTGTGTGTGTGTAGATAAATAATGTGCATATAATATATAAAATCGTTAGTATTTTAGGATCACAGATATAATAAAATGTTTTAGCTTTTATAATTATAAATACATATAATACATATACATTGAAAGAAAAAGAAAAAGAAAGGAGCCATCGTTTACTGAACCTAAATAAATTACTATGTTAAACTAATGCATAACAAGCAGGAAGAAAATGAAACCTCAAATCTTATGGGCATAACCTGACAGAAGATGGCATATTTCTGTACACAAAATTAAGGAAAAAGTTGCTCATTTCACTGCAAAATCTGTCACTAGGATCAACAGGAGTACCGCTCATGAAATAAACATAGAATGTGTACCAGAGAAACGAAATACCTATTGAAAAATATTAAACATGCTTAACTAGCAATAAATCGAATAAAAGCAAAACCAATAATATATCACAAAGGATACTTTGTCCATAAAGGCTCAAATTCTGAAAAAACTTAGAAAAATACTTAAATAATTAACTCAAGTCAGACAAAAGCTACATTTTGTAAGCTATCACTGCTGTAATAGCATATTACCACTCCAAGATTTTTTTTATGTTTTATACATATGGCTAGATTTTTTTCTAACAGATGCTAAGCACCCAGAAATAATGTAAAAGGCAACTTCCAAATGTTTGGCAACTTTGAACATCATGTACTTTAGTTAGTTCCCTATCTATGCATTTATTGGACTAACTTTAGATATCCGTAGTTGGATATTCAAAAGAACTCTGCTCCCACTGAAGGCAATAGTTGACTTCAATTTGAACAGAATTAAGCAAACAAAGACGGCTTCTGAAAAAAAAAATCCAGCCACCAATTCTTTAAATATTAAGTTAAATGTTCTACAGCATATTTTGCAAAAACCCCAATATATTAGCAACACAGCAACTCACTGAACTGCAGGGTGTTTATTATTTTCTGGAAGTTTGGACCATTTAAAGGAAGTGTGCAGCTAACAACATGCTATTGTACTTTCTCTGAAATGTCCAAAAACTTGTAAATGAACCATTTGGGAAAGGCAATAACATTGAAACATACTACTACTCATCTGCATACTGATTAAATAGAGAGTAGACATTTTTGATGGGTTGGCTAATTGATGTTTTGAAAAAGGTTGAATATTGTTTAACTGGTTTTCACTTCTTGGCAGCCATGGAAGCAGACGGTTCAACTCAAATCCTTTTCTCTTAATGCACCTGAGGTTCTCATTCTCTTGTCAAGATTTACATTCTTCTCTATTCTTCCAATCGGTTGTATACATTATATGCACATTATTTATCTATACACACACATATATAACAAATAACCTTTTTGAAAACCCAACGTCACTTATAAAATCAACTAGGCATCTCTGCAAGTGTCCATTGCTTGAGGAACTTGAGAATTATTTTGGACACAGAATCGTATGGCTTGCAAATTTCTTGAGTACGGTAAACTCTGCCCTAGAGTCCATGACGCATGCTGATATTTGATTAAATACACCTCTTCTGTGTATTTTGTATGGATTTTATTTAAAGGGTAGGAAGCAAATACATTTAAGTAACCATATTGCTGGGTTAATTTACCAGGACTGTACTAAACTCATTTTTAAAACAAAACACTAAAATGATCACAATTATGATTAAATCAATAAATCAATGGGTTCAAATCATCAAAAACATTAAATTGATACCATAATTTAAAAAAACAATATTACAAGGTAAACACAAAGAAATTATTTCAGTCTTATACAGGAAAAAATTATGAACGAGTCTGTTCTGTTTCAATCTTACCTCCTATTTAATGTTCTAGCTAAAACAGAGTGTTGAACTAGCTGGTTAAGGACATATGGACACTGTCCTGTGGATACCTCTGTGTCTGTTCTGGTTTTATGACCTCACACAACTAAACTGACCAAGCAAGCAAAAACTACATGTCAGCCAAGCTTAGTGAAGATACCAGAATGTCATGTTAGCTTGTCATCTTTGTGTACTTATGGTTCTCATTTCCCAGATTCACAAAGAAAAATGCAAAATCTTTCTGCAGACACAGAAGTAGTGATTAAAATGTACATAACTTCAGCCTCTGAATAACCTACTTTCTACCACCTAATTCAATGACAGATTAAGTGAAATAAAACACCTGCATCTGTTCTGCACTACAGGGTTTTTCTATGATTGTGCATATCAAAACAGAGGGGTTTTTTATGTGTGTACGTATCAGTAAAAGATTTTCTTACACATCTTCTACACGAACGCGTTGATAGTCTGAAAGAATGGCTCCCACAGAGACGCCTTTCACTCCTTCCTGTTCCTAAGGAAAAAGAATAATAATGTTACAAACGTTAGTGCATGCACTCACCTATACACCAGAGATCATAGGGTCATAGGCATAGGAAAGTACGTCTGGACCCTTCCTGCCTGGTCCTACCTTGTAAGGTCCTTTAGTCCAGCCCCCTACTCAATCAGAATCATCTGTGACTAAACCATTTCAGTCCCAGATGGATATTTCAGAATATCTCTAAGTAGCCTGTTCCAATGCTTGACCACTCTCAGAGTCAGACAGTTCTGCCTAATCTCCAACCTAAAATTCCTCTGATGCAGTTTGAGGCCATTGCTCTTAGTCCTGTTTCCTATGGCCACAGAAAAAAGTCTAATCTCTATCCTCTTTGTAGTTGCCCTTCAGGTATTTGAAAAATTATCAAATCAAGACGTCTTTTTTCCAGACCAAATAATCCTACAGCCTGATCTCATACATCATGCTTCCCAGGACTATAATAATTTTTGTCACTCGTTGCTGGGCTTTTACCATCTGTCCACATCTAGACACAGTACTCCAGATGAGGCCTCACTAGTGCTGAATAAAAGGTGAGTCACTTTCACTAATTGTAACATTCCTGTTACTATCGTCACAGGGTCTGTTCACAGGCAGCAGTACCACTGCCTGGTGGACAGTTTGGTATGCTCTAGTCCAGTCTCCCAGGTACCACCCTTTCTCTCTTTCACCTGACATGCTTTGATTTTGTCTATTGGCTAATAAGGAAGGCTGTTCTCAGAGTCTGTAAGTAGGCTTATTGAGCCCTGGTTCAGCCTAGCTATCCAGTACTGTTAGTATCCTCTTCCTACATGTGCTAACGTGCCCTGTCTTTAGTATTGGGGGTATTGGTTGTAGCCATGTTAGTCTGTGGACGTAGGCAGAAAAGCATGGAGTGCTTCCCCAAGATATGCCCCCCCCCACCTCCTCCCCCTCTCTCCATGGACTCCAACCAACCCTAATAGCCACTTTCAATCCTCTAGGGAAATAAAACACAAAATGCCATCCAGCCTGTTGCCAGCTCAAATGCAAACCCCACCTCCTTGGTCTGCTTTCTCTCTCACAGTTCTACTGGCTGGAGCTCCTCATTCTACACCCTTCAGGGTTAGACTGCCTGGTCTGGCCCTAGCACTCCTCTGGCTTTACCTCCTTCTGGCCAACTGTCTCCAGTCCTCTTAACTAAGCACAGGGTTTTCTACTCCATTAGCCAACTTGTTCTTCCATGTATCCCTCTGCAGCCTAACAACTCTTAAGGCTACTGGCTAATCTGAAGTTTTGCCTGTCTGGGCTACAAAACGAGCCCCGACTTCATTCTCTGGCTCCTCATCCCTCTGGAGGTAATAGGGCTAGGGTTCCCTTCTACACTACAATCCAGTTAGTATGCTCTTGGCTTTTCTGGCAACAAGAACACACTGGTGGCTCATATTCAACTTATGGTCCACTATAACCCCCAGGGCACTCTCTGACATACTGTAACCTAGCTAATCATTCCCCAGTCCGTATTTGTGCAAGCAACTATTCTGTCCTTGTTTGCACTTGGCACTTGTCCTTGCTCAGTTTCATCTGATTGCTTTTGGACCATTTCTCCATGTCATCCTTTGTATAGGATATGGCCTCCATAAAGTATACCTGGCTCTTCTTTTCCCCTTGCACTTGCCTCCCAGGGGATCCTGCTCACTAGCTTGCTTTCTTTGTTAGTCTGCTTTTTTGAAGTTCAAGTTCTTTATTTTGCTGCTCTTCTCGCTTTCTCCCCTTATAATCTCATACTCTTATCATTTTGTGGTCACTTCCTATCAAATTCTCAATCAATTCCTTCCGGTTTGTGAGCAGAAAGTTAAAAAAAGCTTCCAGTCCAGTTGGCTTCTCCACCACCTGGATCAAAAAGTTATCTCCAACACACTCCAAACATTTGCTGGATGACCTATGCACTGTTGTCTTCCCAGCAGATTTTGTGTTAATAAAAGTTCCCCATGAGAACCAGGTCCTATGATCTGGAAACTTCTATCAGTTGTTTAAGGAAGGCTTCATCCACCTCTTCCTCCTGCTTTGGTGGCTTATAAAGAACATGAGAGACCCACCATGACATTCATCCCTGCTGCTCTCTCCTCTGAGGCTTTCAACAGGACTCCTTCTAGACACTGCACTTCCAACCCTCTGTTGAGGTATCTCCATGCTACAATCTCTGTTGAGATATTTTGCACCACATATAATAATTTATCTTTTTTTTTTTTAATTCTTTGCTTTCCCACACAAAAAATCCAGTCTGGAAAAATATGTTCAACAAGTCATTTTTTACTCCTCAAAACAGGCCCCTGTCACCTCTTGGAAAACCATGCCAGCTACAAATAAATCCTTTGAACATACACTAGTTGCCATTAAGCTGTTACCATTTACCATAACTTATGACCCAGTGGTATGTGAGTTTCTTTTATTTTCCCTATCTACAGGACAGGAGAGATCTGCAGTAACTTAACAAATGCTGACTTTAGTAGCTTCTGCTATCAAATAATTTTACTGAACTGTTTTCACACTGGATCTTTGTTTTCACTTCCTTAAGGTAATAAATAGTCTTTTATCTTGCAAATATGACAGAGAATATTGCATTGTAAAATGAACTTTGAAATAATTCATGCAAACCATTTCTTTTTATCTTGAGTTCAATCAGAACCAATTTACTAACTTACTAGAAGAAAAGTAGCATTTATTTTCCTAAATTTCATCCAGTAAAACTGAATTGACTTTAGTTAGTTTTCTTCCTGGGGCTGATCACAGTTTAAAAACTGTTTTTTCCTCTTAAGTTTCCCTACTTGTAGCAATTCTGTCAAGTTCATAGCAAGACCCTTCCTCCAAAACTTCCATCCAAAGCTATCTGTGTTTCTCTGTCTATGTATCTCATAAGGAAATGCCTCTTTTGCCAGGGTATTGCACACAACATTAATACTGGGGTTTTACCTCTACTACAATTTCTTTCTAACTATTTTTAGATTAGAATGCCCTAATTTACATCTGTGCTGCTCTAACTTCCCCCCAACATATTATTTTATTCTTTTTTACACTAAATCTCATCTCCTACCAATCCAACCAAATTCCCAAGTTGTTCATATCCTTCTGTATTTTTAACCAAAATTCCCTATCTTTGTAGAAACTACTACCTCTTATCATCTGCAATCCTGTCACTGTTGAATTTATAGTCTCCTACAGGTCCTTAATGAACATGATCTCAATATCAAATCTTCTGGGATTCCACTTGATGCCTCCTTATATTCTGAAATAATACTATTGATGATAATTTGTTTTATGCATCTTATTTGTTAGTCAGTTCATTATCCATTGCATTTTTGTTATTTTTATCTAGAGAATACTTGTTTGCTCATAAGCTTCCTGTGCAGCACTGTATCAAAGGCCTTTTAAAATTACAAATAAATCATGTCCATTTCACTTTCCTCATTCACCCAGTCTGCTCGTATAAGTAGCAGAAAAAATTATCAAACCACATTATAAAATCAGAATTGTATCTAAATAGATTTCTTCTCAATATTTTCCCATGAAGCCTGTTTGGGTGCTTAACATGTGTACACCTGAGATCTTCTCCCTAATATTTCTCTGTTCTATATCTTCGACACATAAGATACCTGCATGCCATGAGCAATAGTGTGTTCTTACATTCAAAACCTTTTATAAAATTATATACTTAATCCCATTGCAGCCTTGTGGGGTACAGCAGGCAAATATTATTCTGTATATTGGCACTTTTATTTTTAAAAATATACAATTCTCATGAGAATACAAACATTTCAAATGGTATAAATCCATTTGGCCGGCATGACTGTACTTCAGAGTTAGCCATGTATCAGTGACTCTTTGGCCATAATTACTATACTTAGAACCAGATTTTTGTATACAATGTATATTATTAAAATCAGATTTTTGTGGTGGGTGTGGGGGGACTGTATGGCGGGGCTGCTCAGGAGGGGTGGGTCCCCTACTCCCCCACAGGGCATGGCTCCCCCACACAGCACATGACCAGACCCACCACAGGGCCATGGCCCCCCTCTGCAGGACCCATAGCTCACCCCCACAGCCATCGGGTGCTCAGGGCCCACTGCTGTCAGAGCCCCCCACAGTGCAGCCACCTCAGAGCCAGTGTCGCCTGTGCTGCTTGACACAGGTGTGGCCCAGCTCAGTGCAGTGCGGAGCCATGCACCTTTCTGCAGCTCCAGGTCGCTCAAGCTGTCACCTGGGGGCTGGCGCCACTCGCAGAGACCATGTGTTGTGCCGGGCTGGGTCCTGTGTGCACGGGCCCTGCGTACCATTGGGCCTAGCTGGTTCTGTGGAGGCAGGACCCAGCCCAGCGTGACGCATTCCCTGCGAGTGGCACTGGCCCTCAGGTGACAGCCCAAGGGGCCCAGAGCTGCAGAAAAGTGCAGGGCCCCACACAGCACCAAGGCGGGCCACACCCATGACAAATGGCACAGGCACCTCCAGCTCTAAGGTGGCCAAGGCTGCACCATGCCACAGGGGGGGCTCCAATAACAGCAGGCCCTGAGCACCTGATGGCTGCTGCTGCAGCAGGGGGAGGAGGGGATTGTGCACCCTGTGAGGGACCCATGGCCCACAACCAGCCCCCCCACCCCCACACAACCCCCCCACATTCTTCCCACTGGTGCACAGCCCCCTTCTCCCCACACCCACGATTGCCCCTCAGTCCCTACATACCCACGATAGTGCCCAGGTCCTGGTCATGCTGGATCCTTGCCCCACTTCTACTTACTCTGGCACACTACAGGTGCATGCCCAGTGTGCTAGGGCAGCGGAAGCACATAGAGACACTCTGGCCAGAAACCAGAGCATCTCTCCAGAGGACTGGCTTTCAGGTCACCTCAGGGCACGGTCCAGGACCATGCCCTGCCCCACTTTTTTACCCCATTTTTTTTTTGATACCTGGATTTCCAGGTATTAAATTTTGAGCCCGCACTCCAAATATGCAGCACGGGGAAATATTTTTCATTCACAGCGTGCTTCTTGTAGCATCTCAAACTGGTCTGGGACGCTGCAAGAGGCATATACGCACTCGTCTGGACACGCCCTCTGGGTTCATCTTATGAATCATGCTTGCAAACCTAAGTGCTAGCTAGCATTGTGTGGCACTCCACTACACCCTTGAAAGGATCTTGTGGCACCCTGGTTGAGAGTCACTGGTATAAATAAACATTTTTCTTAGGCTTCAAGATCTATATTCAATGATTCATGAGATTCCAAGAGATTTTTTGTAACTTATCTTTCACAAGATTTAGTACAACCTCAGAAATATCTATTTACTGCTATATTTCCCAAACATATTTTTTTTTTCTGCATGAAAATATATAAGAACCAATACTGCTCTTAATCCAGCACACTGGACTACTAGTAATGAAAGCAATTAAGCATTTCATATTGGTTTATACCATAACAGAGAATCAGATTGTCAGCTGGATCTGTAACAGCTTCAAGGTTACCAAGCTTCTGTACCATTATTAACAAAGTAATTTATATTATCACAGTGACTTGGAGCTCAGGTCACAGACCTGGACCCAACTACGCTATAAAAAAGGAGCAAAAGGATAGTTCCTGCCCCAAAGAGGTTATAATCTAAGTGTAAGACAAAAGACAACAGATGAAAATAGACAGTATTCAGTAAAAGAAAGTAATGAGACTACCAGTGGTAGTACTGCATTTTCCCAGGATATATCCTATGAGAATGTGCCATCTCCTGAGAAACAATAAAAACCCAAGAGACAGACACATCAAGAAGCAGCTAGTTGAAAAAAAATAAAAAAGGCCATTTAAGGGCTACAGCTGCATATCTTTGTCAAAGTTAAAGGGCTAGTCTCATAAAGGCACAGTAAAGAAGAAAAAAGTATATTTACTGTTAGAAAAATTAATAAAATTGCATCCTTTTATTCACAGCTGTCTACCTTCTAAGCAGCCAAGAGTCACACATCATACAGGCTACACCAATGCAGCCCACAGGCTCCCCCCTGGTAGTATACTATGCAGAAGCACCTAATGCTGAACCATGCCACCCAGGTACCCTTGCCCCCACCCACAGCTCTTCAGTCATTGGGTCCTCCCCACTGCATCGCACAGTGTAGGCACCCCAAGCCAAGGGTTCCCCAGCCCCAGACTGTTTGTCCTGTGCCACCCTTGGCAAAACCCAAAGGAGGAAGGGGGTACCCAGAGATCCCAGGTGTTAAAGCAGCCTATCCAATGGGTGGAGCAGCAGCTAAATGAAATTCCAGGGGCTGCAAATTAACCCCTTCCAGTCTGCATGCGGGCTGCAGGCTGCAAGTTGGACAGCCCTGCTTTTATTCAACAAATCTGATCTCTGTGGGTGCAAACAAGAGATTTTTTGCCCGATTTAAGCCTTCCAAACAGCTACATGATCGGGCATTTAGACTGAGCTAGCCCTGGTTAGGTTAATCTAAATGTAATAGCTGTACGTACCCTCTGTACATTCAGTCATACTAACCCATTTTGATGATCCTGAAGAGCAAGCATAGCTAAGAGAAAAGGAACTGATGTCTAATTTTGGCTCATATATCTGTTACAGTTACTAGGCTAACCATACCTTGCATCCCTCCTGGTCTGTGTGAGTGAATGTACATCTGATGGCAGGCTACAAGCTATTACCTTCTCAAAGTGGAATCACATAATTCTCCTTCTCCCATTCCCAGGCCTTGTTCTGCAGTCTCCAGCTGTTAACTGTGATTACTTCAGCAGACCTGACTTATCTTCAGTGTCTGCAGTTCTGTTCCCTCTGGCAGCAATGACAATAGTAATTAGAAACCAAACTATCTACTTAAGCCAGGGGCGGGCGATTATTTTGGGCAGAGGGCCGCTTACTGAGTTTTGGCAAGCCATCGAGGGCCGCATGACAATATTAATTTTCTAAATTTTTTAGGGGCCCCGCAGGCCGGATAGTATGGCCTGGGGTGCCGCATCCAGCCCCCAGGCCGCATTTTACTCAGCCCTGCCTTAAGCAGTGTTACTTATTTAAATCCACAATATTTAAAGCAATAAGAAACAACCAATATGTATGCCCACCTCTCCCTTAGGTTTACCATTCCCTAGATAAGGAAACTTTTAAAGTTTATTAATTTTCTAGTTTAATAAAGAAAATGTTATAGTATTATGGATAATCTCCTTAATGGTACAGACAAGCAACAAACATCAGTGCCTTTTCCTCAGCAGCTCTCAACATGGACAATCAGAAATCAGAGACATTGATTACTAAGGCATACTACAGAGGTGATGTGCAACAGCAGCACCCCTCATGTTGTTTCAAATGGGCAAGGGATACTGAATCAAACTGGAAAGATATGTTCAAATGTAAACTGCTGGTATATGTCACTGATACAGAAGTAGATAAAATCTGAAAGAGAAGCAGTAGATGGTATGGCACTAAGCTGATTTCACTCTCACTTTGGGGACAGATCTGAAAGAGAAGAGAGGCAGTCCCCAAAAGTCTCTCTTCTAATGTGTCACTCTATTAGCTACTCTAATTATGAAAGATTTCCTGGGGAAGTCACAGCAGTCATGGCAAACTGTCTCCCAGCAATACACCATCTTCTTGATAACTTCTCTTTCTCTCATGAACTACAACCAATGTTGTCCCCCACCGTGTCCATTTTCTGAGAGAAATATAGAGGCATGGCTTTAACCAGTTGGCATGAACTAATCCTCAGGTAAAATGTAAATGAAGTCACTATGATGAAGAACTGACTAAATCACTAATCTTATAAGTGTGTTAATGAAAGACAGAGGAGCACTCTTGGAATCTTAGGGGATACTCGCACTTAGCAAGATGGTAAGGAATGTATTCTTCAACCCACAGATACTCAAGAAATGATTTCCCAAGAAGACTTTGTCCATTCCTCGTATAAAGGGAATGAGAAATTTAGTCCATTTCAGTCTTCAGATTAAGCAACTGCAACTCACTTTACACTTGGCCTAAAAACATCAATTTGTACAGCGGTCAACAGCTTACCTCCAAAGCCAGGAGGATTACATCAAAGATGTGATATGCTTAATTTAGTGACTCCTAATTCAACTGCAAATCTAATTCAAAGTCCTCCTTTCCCCCTACAAGCCCTTTTTGACTGTAGGAGGCTAGGACTTCTGGTAAAAGTGCTTAAAACAGATCATTAAACTAACCATATTCGAATGAGGAAACAAAACCCACAAAATGTCAGACATGATACAAATAAATGAATGACACGTGCAGCATGACAACCAGTGTGAAAGACAGGAAATGAAAACTTCAGTATGAACTTAATTCTTTGTTGGCATAACCGTACCATACATAATCCAAAGGGTTTTGCCAACAAACAAGTTGCCTCTTTATCAGATGACTTGTATAATCGTTTAAATCTGTGCAACTGAAGTCGCTCATTTTTCTTCTTTTTACAACTCTGCATCATGTCTTAGTTCTGAAATAAGAGCCCACAGGAAGTTAGAGATACTGCAAAGGCAGTGATGTGCCTTTGAGGTGATGTGCCTTGGAGGTGTAAGGCCACCTCTGCCTTACAGAGGTGATGTGCAGCAGTGGCCTTTAGAGGTTGTGTCACACAGGTTAAGAGCTACCACAACAAGTTAGATGGATGTGGTCAAAGAGGCAAGCCCAGAAGAGCAAGGTAGGGACATGGAACAGCATCCTTGAGGTGCTCTAGCACAAGATCAGAGCATATAACTAGAAGAGAGACGCTGGCTGTTAATGTTCCAAAGTAACTTGACACCAAAAATGATTACAGTGTTTTCTACAGTGTAGTCTACATAGGGAGACTGAGAAAAGTTAAACACAATTAAATTCACAACCTTAGTTAAAGATCTAATTTACTCTGGAGGTGAATTAAACCAAATCAAATATAGCCACTTTAATTCTAAATACGTTTGTCTACACAGGGACAGTTAATGGAGTTTAATCCATTTTCAAGGTTAATTTAGATTAATTTTCCTTAATGACCATGCAGATAAGCTTTTGGTTACAGCTATTCCAGTCTGACTTAACCATAAAGGACCAATGTCTAGATCCACTGTAGAACATTACTGAAGTTCAAAGATGCAGATGTGAAGCAGTACTCAGAATTAGGCACCATAATCATTCTTTCTGGTATGAATAATTCCCCCATCACTGAGAGTCTATTACATTAATTTGCCATTTTTGTTTTATGTGCTGTACAAATGCAGAATCTATTTTTGTGCTGAACAGCAGAATGTAGATTCAGCTGTCTTACATTCTTCCCAATGATAAAATATACTGAACAGGATTATAACTTTGTATAGTAGACATTTTTATAGTACCTGTCATTTTACTAAACAAGTTGTAATTAAATATGAATATTATTAATACTACAATATTCTCAAAATTATGAAACCCAAAAGATGTAAGAAATATTAACAGTTTTCTGCCTTTTTTGCCTTTGTTTTCTTATCTCATGGTAAATAGTTTATTGTGAATCACTAATGTTCTTAAAACAAAACACCGTAAAGTTAAAAATGTTTTTATTAATTAAAATGAAATGCTAACTGGCCATTAGGTCTGTACTGTTGTTATTATATACTAGTTTATGTATAATAAATATAATACAATACAATATAATAACAACATGATAGATAGATAGATAGATAGATAGATAGATAGATAGATAGGAGTAAAATGCATATTCATAGCATTAAAACTAAAATGTAACTAAAATCTAAAGACATGATAAAATTCAGAAACAGAACCACATTCAGGAATATAATCCCCCACTAAAATACATACCAATATTAATATTCAGGATAATTTTGATTTAGTTCATGGCTGACAAAATCATCAAGGCCCTGGGCTAAATCTGGTTTGCAGAGCTCCTTGCAGGCATAGGAAGAGCCACCATAGCCACTGCAGTGGCAGCAGGTCTCGGGGCAGAAGTAGTGGCAAGGGATCCAGGAAAGGGGTTTTGGGTATACTGCAATGATCCAGAAACACCCACAGCCAGTGGAGCTCTGCGGGCTAGATCCTGACCATTGGCTGGCTGCAGCCCACAGGGTGTATGTTTGTGACCCCTCTTAATTGACTGGACTGTAACCTGTTTTCATGGATCACTGATAGTCCCTAGAACATCTGCTAGTAGTATGCCAAGAACCAACTGGTCACATGGTACCTCTTATTTCCTGATGCATCTATAAAGACCTCTTTGCCCCTCATTACTAAGAAGACCCTGTAAAAGTAACTGGTCTTAAGAATGTCTTAGCTAAGCTGTTTCTAGTAAGGGCTGCTTGCTGACACATGGGAGGACCTGCTGTCCATGGAATGATGTAAAAAGGTATTAAAGGTAATAGAAAAATAAGGTAGGCTTTTTAGGCTGACTGAGCAGCCTATCCAGAGGGAAGAAATTACATGCAAACACTGAGGAGGATCCAGAAACAGGATGGCAGGAGAGATGATGAAAAAAGAAATAGGCTTCAATAGATTTATTGCACAGATTTGTCAAAGAGCAAATCATGCTTGAATACTGTGTGCAGTTTTGGTGCCCACATCTTAAAAACGACATAGTAATGGATGCCAGGGGCTAGGGACAGAAGTTACACATAAACCGCTTTAAGTCATCAGAAACTGGTTTAAACCTGTAACAGAATAGAAGTTCAGTGCACATAAACCAGTTTCAAGATGGCTGAAACTGGTTTCAGCTAAACCTGGTTGAATGTAGTATCAGACTTAACTGATTTAGGTCAAACCGATTTATGAAACTTCTGTCCCAGACCCCTTCCTGGTTCAAGTTAAATCAGAGTCTCCCAGCATCTCAGCATTTTGCAGCGCTGGGCTGGGCTGTGATGTCTATTCCAGAGAGCAGGGCTGGCCCTGCCCCTCTGTTCCCTAGCTGGAGCAGTGAGGGCTGGTTCACTGGCCGGCTCACTGCCCCCCTCCAGGAAAACCCCTGCTAGGGTCTGGGGCCAGTGAGGGGGGTTAAGCTGACCTTCTCATGAATACGGAGCTGCCCTACCCTGCTTACTTAGTGCTAGCTGTGTCTATGGACTACAAATCCCAGAGGCACCTAGAAGGAAGAAGATGAAGTGATAACAGCTCTACAGAGTTCTGGTACTGTGACTGTGGACTGCAAATCCCAGAGACCACAGGGGCAGCAGGATGAGGAAGCAAACAACAGTCCATGCTGGCTACATGCCAGAGAACTGTGCTCTAGCACCCCCCAGCTTCTGGCTTGAGCCACTGCAGGCATGTGGCTGCACTTCCTGAAACAAAAGAGAACGTGTGGATTGGTTCAATCTTTTCCAGCTTAGACTAACCTGCAAAGACTGAATCAATTCAACCTTGGGCTTTTTGACTGTCTGTACCTAGCCAGGGAAGGTATTGATATCTGGTTCAATGCTCTCCCTCCATAGCATCCACTTCTGCCACTGTCAGAGACAGGATGCTGAGTAAAATGGACTGCTGGTCTGACTCAGTGGGTGTTTACTCATGCCCCTACAGCACCATTGTTACTGCACCATCATTTTGTACTTCCAAAAGGTAACAATCCATACTGCATCATGTGTGCAACACAGTTATTTTTAGCTACTACACTGCCATAGCAGAGAGCTATACTGAGGGAGTGCGTTGTTATGGTGAAGTAGCTGCAGTGTCACGGTTTTTGCCTGCAGATGCTAAGTTGCCATAGTGCATTGCTATGGCAGATGACACTAAACTATGGGTCACAGTAAACTCACTGGAGGGCAGGGAGCGAATTCAGGCAGATTTGGACAGACTGGGGAAGTGGGCAGATCAGAATAGGATTCAATTCAAGGATAGATGAAAGGTGCTGCACCTGGGGAGAAAGAATCTCCAACACACCAATAGACTGGGGGGAACCATTCTGAGTACCACAACAGTGGAAAGAAATCTCAGAGTCCTGGTTGATGCAAAAGTGAACATGAGTCACCAGTGTGACGAGGTAATAAGCAAGGCTAACCACACTCCTTCTTGCATCAGCAGGAGCATCACAAGCAGGTCTAGGGAAGTGATAATTCCCCTCTATGCGGCATTGGTGAAGCCGCAGATGGAGTACTGAGTCCAGTTTTGGGCGCCTCACTTCAAAAGGGATGTGGATGACCTTGAGAGGGTTTAGAAGAGGGCTACTCGTACAGTTGAGGGCCTGCAGGTAAGACCCTATGAAGACAGACTGAGGGATCTGACTCTCTTCAGCCTCAAGAGAAGGCTGAGAGGTGATCTTGTGGCTGCCTAAAAACTCATCAGGGAGGTCAGCAGGGAATAGGTGATACTGTTTACCAGGGTGCCTCTCGGGGTTACCAGAAACAATGGCCATAAACTGAAGGAGAACAGATTTAGATTGGACATAAGGAAGAAATCCTTTACAGTAAGGGTTGCCAAAATATGGAATGGGCTTCCAAGGTAGGTGGTACTTTCCCCTACCCTGGAGGTGTTCAAGAGGAGATTAGACAGGAATCTGGCTAAGGTTACTTAACCCCAGCGCTCTTTCCTGCCTGGAGCAGGGGGTCAGACTCGATCTACCAGGTCCCTTCTGACTCTAGAAATCTATGAATCTATTAATCTTTTACTGTAGCTGGAAGATAAAGAAGATGAGTTTTTTCTACAATCTACTGTATTTACTCACTTAGAAGACAAGTTTCCCCGCTGTCCACCTGCCCCCCCCCCCCCCAATTTAGCATGGGTGGAAAAGCCCCTGGCCTTACAATCAAACATTAGGCAGCAAGGGGTGGGGCTGGGAAGTCGAAGCGGGGCAGGGCTCCTAATATAGCCAGGCTGGAACAGCAGTGCTAGCTCAGCATAGCTGCTATGGGGCCAGGATAGAGCCATGCTCCATGCCTGCTGGTGTGGAGCAAAGGTAAGAGGAGAGGGGATAGAAGCAGGCAAGGAGGGAGAGACTCTGAGGAGGGGAGATGGCAGAGACCTGTGGCTGTGGGTGGCAGATGTGACATGGAGAGGAGAGGAGTGGAGAATAGGGGAAGGGGAAATTGGGGCAACCTGAGGCTGTAGGGGGAGGGACAGGCAGCAGCAGAGAACAAACTGCCTGCCTCCTCACTGCCTGCCCCACTACTTCACACTGCCTGCTCCATTATTGCCCCCCTCATCACCACTCTCACCACTTGCAGTGGTGGAGGGGGTGCAAATTTAAGATGATCCTTCAATAATTAGATTCTCTACGTGGGAAATCATAAAATCAAAGACTCATAGAAAATTAGGGTTAGAAGGGACTGCAAGAGGTCATCTAGTCTAGCCCCCAGTTCCAAGCAGGACCATCCTCAACTAGGTCCTCCCAGCCAAGGCTTGTCAAGCCAGGACTTAAAAAACCTTGAAGGATAGAGATTCTGCCACCTCCCTAGGTAACCCGTTCAAGTGCTTCATCACCCTCCTAATGAGGAAGTTTTTTTTTCTAATATCCAACCTAAACCTCCCTTGCTGCAACTTGTGACTACTGCTCCTTGTTCTGTCATCTGTCACCACTGAGAACAGTCTAGCTCCCTCCTCTTTGGAACCTCGATTCAGGTAGTTAAAGCCTACTATCAAATCCCATCTCAGTCTTTTCTTCTCCAAACTAAATAAACCCAGTTTACTCAGCCTCTCCTCAGAAGTCATGTGCCCCAACCCCATCACCATTTTTGTTACTCTCCACTGGACTCTCTTCAACTTGTTCACATCCTTTCTATAGTCAGGGGCCCAAACCTGGACATAGTGCTCCAGATGTGGCCTCACCAATGCAGAACAGAGCAGAATAATTACTTCCCTAGATCTGCTAGCAACACTCCTATTAATGCACCCCAATATGCTGTTAGCCTTCTTGGCAACAAGTACACACTGCTGTCTCATATCCAGCTTATTCTCTATTGTTACCGCCAGGTCTTTTTCTGCAAAGCTGCTGCTTAGCTAGTCGGTCCCCAGGCTGTAGTGATACAAGGGATTCTTCCACCCTGAGTGCAGGACTTTGCATTTCTCCTTGTTGAACCTCAAGAGATTACTTTTGGCCCAATCCTCCAATTTGTCTAGGTCACTCTGAATCCTAGCCCCACCCTCCAATGCATCTACTACACCCTGCAGCTTGATGTCATCCACAAACTTGCTAAGGATGCAATCCATCCCATCTTACAGATTGTTAATGAAGGTATATACCAAAAGCAGCCCCGGGCCCAACCCCCGGGGCACTCCACTTGATACTCACTGCCAGCTAGACATTGAGCCACTGTGATTACTACCCACTGAGCCTGACCATCCAGCCAGCTTTCTATCTACCTTATAGTCCAGTTACCTAACCCATACTTCCTCAGCTTGATTGCAAGAATGCTGTGAGAGATGGTATCAAAAGCTCTGCTGAAGTCAAGGTATATGACTTTCACTGCATTCCCTGCATCCACAGAGCCAGTTATCTCATCATAGAAGGCAATCAGGTTGGTCAGGCAAGACTCGCCCTTGTTGAATCCATGGTGACTATTCCTAATCACATTCTCCTCCTCCAAATAGTTAGAACTAGATCATTTGAGGACCTGCTCCATGATTTTCCAGGGACTGAGGTGAGGCTGACTGATCTGTAGTGGCCTAAATCCTCCTTCTTCCTTTTCTTAAAGATGTGCTCTATATTTGCCCTATATTTTCCAATCGTCTGGGACCTCCCCCAAGTTTTCAAAGATAATGGCCAGCAGCTCTGCAATCACATTAGCCAACTCCCTACGCACCCTCAGATCTACTGCATCTGGCCCCATGGACTTATATACATACAGCTTTTCTAAACAGTCCCTAACGGCCTAACCTGGTCTTTCAACCCTGAAGGCTGCTGACTTCCTCCCCAAACTGCCCTGCCCAATGCAGTAGTCTGGGATCTGACCTTGCCTATAAAGATTGAGGTAAAAAAGGCATCGAGTACTTCAGCCTTTTCCTAATCATCTGTCACTAGGTTGTTCCCCTATTCAGAAGGGACTCACACTTTCCCTGATCTTTCTAATAAATGTATAATTTGTGTGTGTGTAATATCTAATTATTGGAGAGGGGGGGAGTTGTATTACATTCACGGTTGTCTTGTATTCAAGTACAGTGGCACCTGACTTTTTTTGGCCTGCAGGCTGGATGAATGATGCCAGGTTCACCCATGGGCAGAATCTGGTCTGTGGGACCAATCAGGCAGGTGGAAATGGCCTGGCATGGGCCTGATCCAGCTACAAAGAAATAGCCTGGCCAGGGACGATGCCAAAAAGTGGTGCCTCCATGGGGCCCAATTCTGTGGAGCTGCATCAGGCCCCAACCAGGCCAGCACCATGCACCAGTTGGATGGAGTCCACAGATGGGGCAAATTCAGCCACATGGGGTGTGGAAAATTGGCAGCAAGGGATAAGTGGCAGAGTCAATTACCAAATTTCTGAATCCATAGGGATACCTGCAGACCAGATTACATGATTCTGCAGGTTGATTTTGACCTACAGAACAGGGACTGGGCAACCCTGATCTAGTAAATGAAGCTAAATTCTCATATGCTTCAGCAATACAAGGTGGACAGATTTGCACTCCTTCCTGAGCTAATTAAAGTCATAATTATTATAAGTATAATATAAGCACAATCAACTACTGGTAATACAAGAAGAAACCAAAACACTGCCCTCAGTATTATACTGTCTTCATTGCTAGCAGGTTCATTCAGCCCTACTGATAAATTCTAAGTCTTACAAAAGGACAGCTGGAAAGTTATTTGACATGTTGTTCTGCAGGAAGCATATATGCATCAAAATATCTTTACAACAGCAAAAACAGTATTTTGTTAATTAATTTCCTTCAATTTTCCTAATTTCCTTTGTTACAAAAAGAAAGGAAAAGTTGGAGTTTTAGGAATAGAATTTAGTCATGTAAGTAACTCCTGCGGTCATTAGAAGCTTTGAATTTCTTTTCTTAAATCTCTGAATTTTACTCTTTGGCAAATGCCAATCAGATCCAAACTGGTAAAAGTGAACTCTAAGAACTGTCACATGAAGAATAAACAAACCGAGGAGATTACAGTTTAAAACTGCTGAGCTCTATATAGGCACGAGTTTTCCTTTTACTTATTTGAAAGCATTCTTGAATTTTTTTTTTCACCACATACTAGCAATGTCAAGCTGAATTGAAGCAGTCTGATAGAGCACAGCTGAACTTGACAAAGCCTAACCATTCTTACTGGTTAAGGACATTAATTGTTTACATACTGTTTCACATAATCAAGAGAAACATATTGTATATAGTTACTGTGCCTTGTACATTAACTGAATTCAAATAAGTACCATATTATTTTTTAATTTTTATACTTTAAGTCTGTGTATTTTTCAATTCAAGGATTTTGCCACAGTAAAGTTATACTGCCACCAACACATTACAAAATACAAGAAGAGTCTAAAGCCTTTTAAATCTTTCAAGAATGTTTCTTCTTGCTAATAAGGTAAATTGACATTTTCAGCTCCCTTTCAAAGAGAAATTACACAAATAACAAGTATAATCCTTGTCAACAAAAATAAATAGTGTTCAAAAGAGCTAAGCTATGGCAATGGGCTTGACAGCAACATTTAGAAGCATTTCCAGTCTATATTTTCAAAACCCCTATGGAAAGTTCCTATTTCACTTGCCATGAAAACTTAAAACATTTTATATCTGTATTCTCAACAAAAGTCATGTTCAAACTTTTTGCTCAAAAAGGCAACTCACAATATTGAAGACCATTTAAATTTTTTTACATTAACATTAAACTAATAGCTTTTTTTTTTTTTTTTTTTTTACCATAACTGCACAATTCCAATTAAATCCCAAGGGTTCAGGGCTGGCCCGTAGCCCCCTCCCTCAGCCCAGTCAGGTTGGGGCCAGCAGGAAAGGGCCACACCCCTCCTCCCCCCCCTGCTCAGCCAGGTTGAAGCCAGGGCATGCCCCTTCCTCCTATGGGGTTTAGTCACACCCCCTCTCCAAGGGACCGAGTCATGCCCCTCCCCCTCCACGGGACCAGGCCAAGTCTTCTTTCCCCATGCAGCTGCTGGACTGGGGCTGGGCTGCTCCACAAGGCTAGATAAAGGTTCCCTGTGCCTGCCCTGGGCCCTGCATTGGGCCCACCAGCTGGATCTGGCCTGCAGAGGGATTAGGCACTGCCTGTCCAACCCACCAGATAAAAAGGTTGAGCTGCATCAGTATAAATAAATATAGGGTAACAACAGTATAGTCTCAAAACCAGATTTACCTCTATAGCTATACGTGGGCATACCACCTAAAATTCCCCACACTTCATATATCTCCACCTTCCATGACAAAAGAAACATATCATCATTATTACCATGAATTACTAGTTACCAGAGTACTATTTTCTTTCCCTGTTTCTTAAGCCCAAGGGAAAACTATGGTATCTGAGATACCAGCACAGTAACTATCAGAGGCTTCAGAGGAATTTTCAATATTCCTCATAATAAATAATTATGCAATAGAATATTTTTGAAGAACTTTATTTCCAGTTCCACAAAGGTATCAAATGCCTTCTATCCTAAAGCATGGTAACTGATCAGCCTTACAAATTTTATCTACCTAGTACATAAGTACACATGCTATTTTTATTATTTATCTAAATGTCTAATCCAGGGGTCTGGAATCTATGGCTCATGGGCCAAATCTGGCTGGTCAAGAGATCAAGTCAGACCATGAAGCCTTGACATCTGTGGAGATTTGGCAGGAGGTCAGCATTGTACAGACGAGTAGCCAGGGAGCGGATACAGAAGCAGCAGTGATGGCCACATCAGAAGCATTGATCTCCCTTCAAGGACAGTTCCATTAAAGCATCCCACAGCTACAAAATATTTTTGATGCCAATCTAATTTGTATTTGAATATTACTCATATTGCACTCATTCAATATATATTTGTGCCATAATGTGACACAATTTCAGAAATGCTCCAACTAGAGACTCTCAATATAAAAGCAAAGGAGATGGCAAAAGAACAGTCCAAGAAGCCGTAAGTTTTTGAACCCACTCTCACATACAAAAACTCCTGACTGAAATGGTTTACATATGCTGGCCTTCAGGGTATCTTTCAAGACCTATTTACTCAGGGTCTTTGAAAAATTTAATCCTGTATTCTAATTCCTGTATTATACTACTGGCTCTCTCAAAATCACCCTCTTGCACAATGAAATAAGAAAAATATAATGCATGTTTCATGTACTGTAATCAGGCTCAGGTGATAACTAGGCACAGCAGTGGAAACTAAGGACCAAGTGTCAATCTAATATGGAAAAACACATTCACATGGAGTGAATCTAATATGGAGAAACCTTTCACACAATTTTAGCATCATTCTTTCTGTATTTGTAGATAGATATAATGATTGCTATGGGTTACAGTGTGATGTGCCCATTTATCTTTCATGTCTTTCATGTCTGTCTCAAAAACAAATAATAGCCACAAGCCAAATATCAGAGGTCTACTTATACATGAAAATAAAAGTTGTATCAGGCATAATCTGAATAATAGCTGTATACAGAATTGTCCTAAAATATTTGCCTTGATAAAACAAATATTTAATATCTTTATTTGAATGTTATTTGAAGGGGCAGCATTTGATGTTTCAATTTGTAGCTAGTGGTCATGCCAAGATTAGGATTCAGGCATTTTGACAGGGAAGTGTTTGGAAGTTTATAGTCCTGGTATTCGTGATTTATTTGTACTGAAGATAAAGATAATTTAAATTGTATATCCCTCCATATGGCACCTTGCAAAAGCACAAACAAATTGCTGACATGTATCAGACCCAGTAAAAATCACTGCTGCAAGTCACATACACACAAAAAAGGCCTCAGTTCAGGAGGAGGAGCAGAAGTGATTGTGAGCTTGCAAAACACATACTAACATATCTTAATGCTGGCACAGGGGGAGCCCAGGATCATGATCCCAGCTTCCCCCTGCATTGGTAAAAAGCAAGCTCCCATGACTAGGAGCCCCGTCACTTGACCTGGCTCTCAGCCGCAACCGATATAGGCTTCTACCCACAGGAATGCTCCAGGCACCCCTGCAGCTGGGAGACTGCAACTAACCACAGGTAAAAGATGTGATCTCCCAGCTGTGGAGGTGCCTAAAGCACCGCCACATGGCTAGTAGTCCACATTAACTGCAGTCTCCAAGTAGCGAAAGTGCCTGGAGCTGTAGTGCCAGACACAAGGGTGCATAAAACACCCTCATGGTTAGAAGTCTACGTCTGTTGTCACTTGCAGTCTCCTAGCTGTGTGGCCTTTGGCCACATGTTCAATTAATGGTATGAAAGGAAGGAGACCCACAAATTATTACATGTATTTTGTGGAATAACTTTTGTCATCTTCTTCTCATGTCCTTGTCATAAACTAGATGTTTTTCCAGTGCGCAAATGATGGTTCTTTCTACTGCTGCAGCAAGGTCCACCTTCGTACAGGTTTCACCAAGGAGTCGGCAAATGAGCAGATGCTCCACTGTCTGCACTTCACTGCACTCTCATGTATTCATGTCACTAGAGTAGCCTCATTTGATCATGTTTGGTTGGGTTTTTTTGATCTTCCATTCCGCCTATACAGGTGGTTCAGGCATTGCCATGCTGACCAGTGGCCATGGCAGAAGCATTTGTGTTGTGGTCAAATTTCAACAAATCTGCGGATTCTGCTAAACACCTTGTCATCATCAACAATCTCAGACTTTGTTACTTATTCCTTTTTTTATCGTGCCATTAATTGACTGAACATGTAGCCAGGTGACAATATAAGATGTGACTAACTGGTTAATCATGTCTTAGGTGTAATATGCAAATAGGGCCTAAGTCATCTAATGACATTCTATATCATCTGCATGGCACACCTTATTGGCAAGAAAAGCATTCTTGAAAGACTTACATGATTTATACAACTACAATTTTTCTCTACTCGACTATGCCTGTTCATCTACACATAGTAGTTTCATAGTTGGTAGGGTCAGAAGGGACCTGAGAAGATCATCAAGTCCGACCCACTGCCACGGGCAGGAAAGAATGCTGGGGTCAAATGACCCCGGCTAGGTGATTATCTAGCCTCCTTTCGAAGACAACCAGGGTAGGAGCGAGCACTACTTCCCTTGCAAGTTGGTTCCAGGTCCTAGCTGCCCTGACTCTGAAGTAGTGCTACCTGATGTCTAGTCTGAACCTACTCTCAGTCAACTTGTGGCCATTATTCTTAGTAGTGCTCGGGGGAACAGGGACTCTCCCATCCCCCACTGGTTCCCCCTGATAAGTTTATAGACAGCCACCAGATCCCCTCTCAGCCTTCTCTTGCGGAGGCTGAACATGTTCAGGTCCCTTAGCCTCCCCTCATAGCGCCTGCCCTGCTGCCCCCTGACCATGCGAGTGGCCCTCCTTTGGACCCTCTCAATGCTGTCCACATCCCTCCTAAAGTACGGTGCCCAGAACTGGACTCAGTACTCCAACTGCGGCCTGACCAATGTCACAGAGCGGGAGGATCACCTCCTTGGACCTGCTCGTCATGCATCTGTGGATGCATGACAAGGTCCAGTTAGCTTACTGACCACGTCCTTGTGGCAGGTCAGCAGGGGGTGCTCCTGCATTGAGCTGCCCACCTCACTGTGCCTGACCACCTTCCAGGCTCCGAGTGCCTCCCTGGAGGTGCCTCACGTCTGGCCGACCCCCTTCCTGGAGCGCACCCGCTGGCCTGGGGGTAGAACTGCCACCACCCAAGGATGGGCTTGATTCTGGCTCTGCACCCCCTGGGAAACACAGGCCCAGTAGCCCTCGAGGGTACTTAACTCAGTTCAAGAACTTGGGGTACTTCCCTCAATTGGAAACACAAGTAGTGGTCTCCCTTAGTCAGCTGAACAAAGGGGACCCTCAGGCATAATCTAGACCCACTTCCAATAAGTCTCCCATGCTAGGTATGAAGGAGAACTTTATTGGTTACAAGGAGTAGAGTTAGAATAGGGTACAGAGTTGAGTAGTATCAGAGAAATCCCATAGAGCAAACAGGGTGGCTGCGGTAACCTTTGATCACACATCTGAGTTACTGCAAGTTATATATCTAATCAGATCTCAGGTAGCTTACTCACAAGTATCATCCAGAGACAGGTGGAGATTCCCTCTGGAGGCAGGCAGTTCCTTGATCATGAGTTTTGAGAGAGAGAGAGCAAGTTTCAGATGGTCCAGCTCGTCTCTCTCTCTGAGTTTTCCTTATGGCTACTGCCTCCTCCTCCTGGGCAGTCCTTAACTTATATAGCCCTTAAGACCTCATTTACCTGGTCCAATGGAAGCCAGCACCTGTTGGCTGTCAGCCAACCAATTTGAAATGCATCACTAGTTGCTGGGCAGACTGGCAGTCTCTAGCTTACCAGGGGGCCCAAGCCCCTCAACCAGGTATGTAACACAAGTCACATAGGCAGAGGGAGCAGGTTTCCCCTTTCCCTCAGGAATGTATCCAGCTCAGGTTACCTGAAGAGATAGGGTAAGGTATGTATCCTCTGCTGGGCCCATCCTAACCAAATTGTCACAGAGCAGACTTTTTTGGGAGAAACAGAGGTGGCCTTTGCCACAGTCCTCACATTGGCAGCCCATGTTCATCTTGGAATCAATAACGACTCCAAGATCCTTTTCTGCCTCTGTGCTGATGAGAAGGGAGTACCCCAAGATATAGGTATGCTGCTGGTTCTTTCTCCCTAGATGCAGTACCTTGCACTTGTCAGTATTGAATCCCATCCTATTCTCATCTGCCCACCCCTGTAACCTGTCCAGATCTAGTTGAAGCCTTCTAGTTGAAGCCTTCTAGTTGAAGCCAGATCTAGTTGAAGCCCTTCCCTTCTAACGTGCCCACCTCTCCCCACATCTTAGTGTCGTCCATGAATTTGAACAAGGTGCTTTTCACCTCCTTATCCAAGTTGCTGATGAAAATGTTATACCAGGGGTGGGCAAAATGCGGCCCACAGGCCACATGCGGCCCACCAGGCCATTCTATCCAGCCCACAGAGCCCCTAAAAAATGTAGAAAATTTATATTTATCTGCCCCTGGCTGCCTGTCATGCGGCCCTTGATGGCTTGCCAAACCTCAGTAAGTGGCCCTCTGCCTGAAATAATTGCCCGCCCCTGTGTTAAACAGTGTGAGCCCGAGGACTGAGCCCTGGGGGACCCCACTGCCCACGTCCCTCCGATCAAAAATGACCCGTCCACCACCACTCTGTGGGTGCAGCCCTTTGACATGCTCAGAAGCAACTGACTGCTGCCCTAACCACACTCTTTTTCAACTTTGCTATGAAATGCTGAAACCCTAACACACATAGAAATGCTGCAAAAGCCCTAAAACGGTAAAAAAAACAACATTTATGACTATTTTCAGGGGGTGCAGGTTGTAAACAGTATGGGCACTAACTAGGACAAGAAACCTGGAGGCCAAGCTTCTAAATTATACTTGAACCCTGACCTCCCATATCACAGCTTTTCCACATCAGCTTTCTAATAAGCAGGCAACAGGGCAGGAAAGACTAAGAGTAGTTTCCTATTGAGATCAGGCCACAAGGCAGCCAAGTGCACAAGCATCCTGAGGACACAACGAGAACAAGAACTAGGGAGCCAAATATTATGTACTTCTGCTAAAGAAATGCTGCCCTGAAAGGAAAATGTGAGCCCTTGCTTCCACTGTCTGTACATTTTGCATTAATATCTGACTGGAAAAATTGCATGAATAGATTCTTCACACCAATCATCTCTTAATATGCATCCAGCTTACAGGGGAAGGGTAGAGTAGGCCTACTAATGATCAGTTATTCATTTCTTTTCAGATAATCCTGTGCAGGCCAGAGGTCGCTTCCACTTGCACTGATGCAACTCTGGCTAAGTGCAGACATTCAGAAGGGTTAGGGGGCAGTTAGATTCGGTTAGAAACAGCCACCTGACTTAACTTAGTTCACCCAGGTGTGGACCTTACATTTAGAGCTCATTTCAGTGATGGGAAATCAATCTAAACCTGTAACAGTAAAGAAGTTCCAAGCACACACACAGGCCTAAAAATGGCGGAATCTGGTCTAAGGTAGACCTGGATCAATGTACACTCAGACGTAATCAATCTAAGTTAAACCAGTAAATGGAACTTCTATACAGTTACTTACAGAGCCCTGGGGCTAGGAAAGCCCAGCCACTTATCCCAACTTCGGGGCTGTGCTTTTTTGAACCCATCCCTCTAGCACTGGGTTATTTTTTGCCCCGTGAACCAACCAGCCCCCACTTCCCTCAATCCCCTCTCCTGCAAGCCACTTCAGGTACCAGATTTATCCTCATTTTCCACTGCCAGGAGCTGAGCAAGTAAGTATCCGTGGGTGGAGGGGCAAGAAGGATGGGAGTATAGGTTCGCCAAGGAGGTCGGGGGCTAAAAATTACCCCTGGTCATCCCCCCCCCCACCAACACCCTCTGTGGATCCTAGGAGACACCCTGATCCTGCCAAAGCCTCCCAGACCCCAGAAACCCCCTACAGAGCCTACCTCCCCACCCCATCTCTCCTGCAGGCACCACCTGCCCTCCCACCCCTCGATCACTTCCATGAATGCCACCTGCCCCCACACCCCTGATCCCTCCTGTGGATTCCACCTGCTCCCCCATGCCTCAGGCAGACCCCCAATCTCCCTGATCCTGCTTGCCCACCCCCTGCCCTCCCAACCCCCCTGCTAATCCCTCATCCCAATTTATGCTAAATCAGGCCATTTTTAATGTGATCTAATTTCCCCATAACCTTCCTAAATGTCTGCACTTAGCCTCTATTAGACATCTAGTGGACAAAACAGAATTTAGTCCTGGGTCACCTGGAATTTATGCAAGGCCTCAGTTAGAGTGCTTGATCCAAGTCCCTTATATTCTGAGTCAATTAGTAGCCAAAGAGGCAAAAAGATAAAGAGTGTTAAGATCTCTGGCCATATAAAAAGTAACAGGGACTAAAAAATAAATTATAAAATTATTTAAAAAATGAACAAGATAACAGAGAAAGGGGTTGCTTTCTTATTCTAGTTTTGTTAGAAAAGGACAAAAAAAATCTGTCTGTTATTACTGGCTCACAACCTGTTCTGCAAATACATTGGTATTCTAGTGCTCTGCTAATGCAATTAATGGTTCTAAAAGGTAAATAAATTGTTTGCTCTTAAGAATATCTTCATAGTATGAAAAAAATTTACTCCTACCGTGACATATTTCACTGAATACTTTCCATTTCCAAAGAATAGAGTACATTCAGTATAACGGACATTCCATGCTGGTTTATATGGGATACTAGTTACCACAGTGCTTTTCATTTTTACAAAGCTTTTTAAAAATAAGCTCTTTCTGTAACAGCAGACCCAAAAAGGAGTTAGAAATCAAAATGGATTTAGACGGTAAGTGTCCAAATCAAAAACTAAAGCACTCTCCCAGGAAATGGAAAGCTTCATTTCCCTCCTCAGCCCAGAGAGAAGAGGTAAACTGGTTGGGGTCTCCCCTTCAGGCCTCCTCTTGAAGCAGGGCCACTGTTAGACACTTGGACCAAGGAACAAAAAAGAGCCTAGTGGTTAGGACTAGGATGGGGAGAAAAAGAGGAAGGAGAGAAATAAATTCTAGTGCTTGTTCCCAGCATTTTTCCTGGTTTCTTCCCAATGGCTGTTAAATGTAAAATGAATATATAGTCCACCGTACAGAAAATGGAACCCAGTGTAGGTGCCAAAGCTCCAGAAGGGAGGTGAGGTGGGGTGGAGTGGGGAGTGGGGGGTTTAGACCTAAGCCTAACCCAGTGGTCACCAACTGGTGGATCCCAATCGGCTAGGTGATTGCGAAGCCTCTGACGGTTGATCTCAGTCTGAGGGGCTAAGCACATGCGTGCTCAGCACCCCCAGACTGAGATTGACTGTCAGAGGTTCCGTAATTGGGAGAAGCGGGACACACGTGCAGAGCATCCCAGACGCAGTCCGGCAGTAGCAGGACAGCAGCAGGATGCACACGGCTGGGCTGAGCTGCACCCCCTGCCACTGGGACCAGGCCAGGTGATTGGGCAGATCCCCCTCTGCACCCTAAGGTGATGGAAGGAGTGGGACAGGAAAAAGCATGAGTGCAGCCCCAGGTGGGCCAGGAAATGTTCACTGCCCAGGTGGCTCATCCAGGGATATGTGCGTGTGTGTGGAGGGGGGGCTCCTGTACTGCATGCACCCTGGCAGAGGCCCAGGGGCCACGTGCCCTCCCAATCTGTGCCTGGGGCAAAGGTGTCTGCTGCTGCATGCTGAGCTATGTGCCCCAAGCCCCATGCACAGATCAGGGGAACATGTGTCCCCCAGGCCTCCGCCAGGGCACATGCAGCAGCAGGACCCCCCCATTCACCTGGATGTGCCACCTGGGCTCCAACCCTCCCTGGGCCCAGTCCAGCTGGGGCCCCACTCACCCGGTGATAGGGGGCGCAGAGGCATAGGCAGTTGAAGGGGGGGGCAATGTGACTTAGCCCCCCCATATGCAAGGCAGCAGTAGGGCCAGAAGACAGCCTGGCTGTGGGCTGCAGCAGAAGTAGGGAGAAGCACACGTGCAGCAGCGCAGGGGGGAGTGAAGCAGGGGCCGGTGCTGCACAGCCAGATTGGGCACAGGACGGAGCCACAAGTGGCTCATCTTGGGGGCGTGGGGAGGGGGAGCACACAGCCCAGGAGGGCACAAAGGGTGAGTGCCCCCAGATCTGCACACAGGGTGGGGCAGGCTGGAGTCAGGGCGGCGCCAGGTTCTTCGGCCATGCTACGGCAGTAGTGCTGGGGGGCTACAGCAAATTTTAAGGTGCCTGCAAGCCTCCCTGTAGTCCTGCACCCAGTGTCGCCATTGCCTGGCCAAAAAGCTGTGCGGCTGCAGAGGTGTGTCAGGAAGGTGTGCCAGAGCACCACTCCAGCCCCAGCCCATGTACAGATCTGGGGGCACCCCCCGCATGCCATCCCCGCACCACTTGAATGAGCTGCTCGTGGCTCTATCCTGTAACCGCCCCAGCTGTGCAGGGCCTGCCCCCCCCCCCACTCCCTCATTCACTGCCTGGGGTGGTGGGGCAGATTGAGGCCCCAGCAGTGAGGGAGGGAGCAGGGCACAGGCAACAGCAGAGGCTCAATGGAGTGGGGCACGTAACCCCAAAGCATCCGCTTGTCCCACCACCTGGCCTGGCCAGGCCCACTCCCCCAGCCCCTGCTCCTGCCTGTGCCCCACTCCCTCATCGTTGGGGCCTTGATCTGCCCCGCTACTCCCACAGCCCTTTCCCCTCTCCTCTCCCCCTCCCCCACAGACTTCCCTGCTGGGGGGGTAGGCCCCCCGCATAATTTCTTCTCCTTCCGCTTTGATCTGCCTCCCACCCTTCCCTCCCACAGACTGACCTGCAGGGTGGGGGGGGAGGTTAGATCTTTGGTTGCTTTTTAATTCAAAAAGTGCTATCCTACCCAAAAAGACCACTGCCCTAACCCCATACTTCCTTATGGCTAGGCTCTAAACAGCTCTCCCCTCATCACAGAAGGAGGGTGGACAATCACACTTCCAAGAGACCCTAAACCAGGGGTAGGTAACCCCCAGCAAATGCCAGTGTGGCACGTGAAGGCTTTTACTTGGCATGCGCACCTTGGGGGGTGGGGGGGGATGGTGGGGAAGTAGCCAGGACTCATGGCCACAACAAGAATGGGTCCCTCTCATCTCCCCTGCCATCTGCCCCTGACACAACATCTTACTAGTCAAGGTTGCGGGTGTTTTTGACACTCTGCCGAAAAACATTGCCAATCCTTGCTCTAAACTCTTCCCATGAATATAGGAAACTAAACAAGTTGGGGCCTTGGATAATTTGCTATATTTGTGCTAAAGAACAATACTGTTTCTCAATATAACCATAAATGTATCATGCCTATGCATAATAATATAGAACTAAGGATAATCTCCCCCAAAGCTTCATGTTATATTAACACATAGCTCTCTAAAAAATAAAAATTATATCCAAGTGCACAATTCATATTTCAAGTTGCATGTATTTTAAAGTATATATTTAAAAATAGTTCAATAAATCAAGATTAATTCAAAGCTTCTGTTTTAAAAAACATAAAACACTTTTGTATCTAAAATATTTCCTATTAGAAAGTAGTATAAAAATATTAAACAATTTTTATAAAGCCCTCAGAACATAAATGTCACGACTATTCCTAAACTAGTTGTTAAAGTGATTCTATCACACATACATATAAAGATGACACAATGGCTCATAGCTGATATATTATTTTACATTTCTGTTCATATTTTACATTTTTCTGCATCGTATTTTGAATTTCATTTTTTTCCTCTTTCAGTGACTGATATTCAATTAAGGATAGTGATACTGGTGCTAGGAAATCTCCACATATGCAGGGTTCTAGTGTGCTGTACTGATGAAAGTATTTTACTAGCAACCAAAATGTTAACTTAAAAACAGGATTAGAACAGGAGTTTTCTTTAATTTTATATTTTAACATCTTTACTCAACCCTCGCAGAGTTCAGCAAGAAGAAAATTAGTGATAATGCTTTCAATTTAATTAGTATATTACACGCATTGTAACTATTAGTGGGAAATGTTATATTAATGAATGTAAAAGTTAGCAGTAAATTACCTTGTAGTTATTATCAATTTCCCAAGCTACTGCTCCTAAAGATAACCCTTTCCCTATGGTCCTTCCGGTAATTTTTCTTTGCCTGATAAACATGATGATTAAACAGCACACAGTGCAAACCTTTGATACTTTTTAAATTAAATCCATGCCCAGCCTAAGGGCTGTGTCTGATTTCAACTAAATGTGTCAGTTAATCAGATAAAAAATTATCAGTAACTCAAAGAAACAGCAGCCTTAGGCTTCATCAGTGCCAGGGAAAGCTGAACAAAATAAGACATTCAGACAATATCACATTATGAGTAAAGGTTACTGATAAGCATATAACTAAACAGAACTATTCACCACCTTAATAATGTCTGCCTTTGGAGAAATGTTGCATACAACAGTTGAATTATCTCTTAAAAAAAAAAAAAAAAAAAAGCAGTTGGGGAAATGGGCTAGTATACCATCTCTGCTATTGTACTGAACATGTACTGGAGAAAATATGAATATCCATTTGGAAAAATGAAAAACATCCTTCAGAAGGTATTTTTGATAAATAAACTTAATAAAAAAATAACTACCCCGAGAATGTTTAAAACAGCCATTATGTCTTTTTAAATATTTGTCTAATGGTTTTGCAAAACAGGTTCAGAAAAAAATCTTATAAGATCAAGGATACATGGTATATTATCTGTAAAAAAAACCCTGATATTTGTAACAAATATCTTCTTTGAAACCTGTCTTAGTAATACAAAACTGTTATGAAATCTTAATTAAAGATTCAGATCATTTTTAGTCTCTGAACAATGTCACCAATTATTTGCAATATTACCAATTAAGACACAACATACTGCCAGGGGCCTGATTATTATAATATCAAGGTTTTAAGACTGTAACAACTACTTATTGGACTGGCAGTACCTTGAACTTCAGTTCTGCATTATATTTTTCAACGCATCCTAGGGTCCCTGATTATGTTAATTTAAAATAACAGTATATAACATTGCAAGCTTTGATACACCACAGGCATACAAAAGGGAAAACACTAAATCAAAAGCAGTATGGAACTGTCTCTGCAAAATATAACCAAAATTGATTGTGAAGGGTCCAGTGGCAGCTAAGCCTCAGAATAGGCTTCTACATAACTAAAGTGGGGGGTGGGGAAGAAAAATCAGTCAAACCATTAACCATTATTTATTGCACCTAAATAGCACTGCTCTCCTAATGTGCACAATTATTATACGGACACCTCAAGATTGAGGTCCTAAAGTAGCTGGCTAGAGATTAGTAACTCTAAAACAGATAGCTCCTAAGTTTTTCAGGATATAGTCCATTTCTGCCTTATATTTATAGGCCTCTAGTGCTACCAATAATGCTTCTACCTGTCTTACAGTAAAAAGGACAAAACTCCACCTGAGGCTTGTTTTGCTTCAGTGTGTTTATTCCAGCTAAGATTTTTATTAAAATAAATTCAAAGGTATTAAATTGAAGACACGACCTCTAATTTCTTTTTTTTATAAAAACCTTATTCATTTTTTTCATTCTCAAAAACCAATACCTTGCATTTAGCACTATTTACTGAAAAGCATCTAATATCTTTTGGAGACCTATCTGGGATTGTGACATTAATAGCACATCATCTGCATAAAGCAAGAGGGATAGAATCATTAAATACTGTGGGTGCATAGAATTGATTCCCTGTTAGCATAAGTTTTAGATCACACAGGAATAGATTTAAAAAGAGCAGAGCAAGCAGACATCTTTCAAGTACCTCCGTCTTACTTGGGAAACTACTGGACAGGACCCCACTAATCTCATAACACATACTATATCCTGTATTCAAATAATAAACAAATACTTGTACATGAGCTTTGTTGATGTTAGTGCCAGTTTCTTCCACAATTTCAGCCAGTTAATGCAAAAAGTTATGGTAGGTGACTAGTAGGGTTACATTATCAGGAGACCTAAAGTAAAGGAATGCTAATAAAGAAGCTGCATGGGCCACTTTAATTTTAGGCATGCATACTGCAAAGTACTTTTGAATTACTCTTCAATACAACATGACACTTCCTGCAACTCAGGAAATACCTTATTTACTTGACCCCAAAATAAGGTTTTTTCCCCTCACTTAACATGGGGGAAAGTCCGTCATCTTGGATTTGAGTACAAGGCAGCGGAGCCTCAGCAGCTGCCTGCCCCCTCCATTAGCTATCCTCCCTGCAGCCTCTGCCTCTTTACCTGCCCCCGCAACCTCCACACCTCTCCATTTGTCCCCCTGCCATTTCCCCCTACCCTTCCAGCTTCTGCTTTCCATGCCAGCCCCTGCCCTACTGCTCCAGCCCAAGTCATGAAGCACATGTTTGTTGCAGCCTCAGCCCAATAAAAGCTGTTGTGGTGGTGGCAACAGCTCTGCCCAGGCCCTGGAGTCTGGGCCAGATCTACCACCATTGTTGCGGCTTGCCAGGCCAGGCTGGGACTGGGGCTGCAGCTGGAACAAGAGGCCAGAGCCTGTTGAAGCCAGAAGCTAAACAGCAACGGAGGGAGCGGCAGGAGACACAAACACCATGGGGGCAAGGAGGAGATGATAAGAGGGCAGATGGTGGGGGGGGCTGGCAGAGTTGGTAGGCAGCAGGAAAACTCAGGCATGGGGACTGGCACTCAGGGAGGGCTGGCACCAAAAAATGCGGACATTGGGAGGCATAAGTAGC
>NW_005842101.1:2172801-2196527 GCF_000455745.1 Alligator sinensis | reverse complement strand
AGGGGCAGATACGAGGTGTGGCACAGCAGTGGGACAGTGGGTAGGGAGGCAGTGTGGGGGTAGCCAGTGAGGAAGGTTGCAGGAGGCAAGGATCAAGCTGCTTCACCCTGCCCTTCATGCCCATCCTACCACCCGTCCCCCACTGACTCATCACTGCCTGTCCCCCTATTGCCTCCTCTACCACTGTTTGCCCCCGCATTGCTTCATCTACTTCGTGACTGCCCCCACCACCTGCCCTATTTCCACTGCTTTCCCTGTTGCAGTGGCAGGGGGAGAAAATTTAAGACAATCCTCCAATAATTAGATTACATATGTGGAAAATTATAGACATTTATAATTTTTCCATGTATAGAATCTAATTATTGGAGGAGGGAAATCTAAAATTCAGAGTTTTCTTCGATTCAGGTAAATATGGTATATATGCCATTCTGGGCGCTTTTAAAGAAAATACATTTTAATACAGTAAAATCCTGGAACATCTAGGAGCAAGAAATGGAGATCAGACCCAAAAAGGGAGAACTGTATCCTGGAAAGCAAGTCACTCTAAAAAGGTCTAAGGTTCATGGGAGACAAGCAGCTAAAACACAATTTTCCATTGCAATGCTCTGACAACAGGATTAATGTGATCCTTGGATGCACAAACAGGGAAGTAATGAGTAGGAAAAGTGATTTTTCCTCTGTAGATGGCATTAGTGAAATGGATACCAGAATACTACATAAACTACTGGTGCCACATTTTCAAAAAGTATGTTGAATGAAGACTTAGAGCTGATTAAATACATGGTAGAAGTGTTTTCATGGGGAAAAGGCACAAACTCCTGAAGACTCTATAATCTACAGAGAAAGACATAGCATGAACCAATGGCTGGAAACTGAAGGTAGACAAATTCAAATTAGAAATAAGGAATGCAATTTAAACAGTAAAGATGAGTAACTATTGAAATAAATTATTATGAGTGGCAGATCCTCCTTCCCTTGAACCTTTCAAATCAAGATGGGATACCTGTCTAAATTATATGTTTTAAGTCAAAAATATGTTGTGATTTAGCCAAACACATGTTTTGGATTCAACACAGAGAAAAGTACTCAAACAGGTAATCACATAGATTTTCCTGGGTTTAGATTTTAAAAATCTAGGACTATCTGGCAGCATTGCTTATTTACCAGTGTATACCATACATGTCCATTAAAGATATTTGTTTCAAAAGTTTGCTAGGATGCTGTACTTGTAAAACTTAGTAACTGTTGAGTAATATGAAGGAGTCATCAAATTTCACCGATATATTTTGACAACTTAAGTTTTCAGATAAGCAAACTTACAAAGAAGTTTATTTGTTAAATAAGTCAGTCAATACAGTATACTGAACCATTACAACATTAAAACTAAGGCAAATGGAGGGAAATATTATTACAAGATAATATGCACATGTACTTGAGGTTGTAAAAAGCTAATGATTATCAAATACAAAATTTTGATTAAAAGTAGATTCCTACTATAGGGATAATGAAAAAAAAAAGAAATTTTGTATTTTGGATCAAAATAGAACTTCTGCAGGGAAGTTCAATCATATTTAGAAAAGGAATTTTACCATCATCAAGTTTGGCATTTAACTTGTTAAATATTTCCTAACCATTCTGGTTTGTCCATCAGCAAGATGATTTCATTTAAAAAAATAAGGTTGCTTCATTTTGAAAGATTCCAAAGGAAAAGTGATATTTCATATTTTGGCACTGTTTGATGGATGCAAGAGGTGGGAGAAGTAAGATGCTAAACAGCTATTTTGTGCATGAAGAGCAACACCTAATATTTTCATTATAGATTTCGTAGACATTTGGGCTGGAAGGGACCCCGGAGGATCATCGAGTCCAGCCCCCTGCTCCAGGGGCAGGAAGTCAGCAGGGATCATAGGATCCCAGCAAGATAAACATCCAAATTTGTCTTGAAGGCATTCAAAGTGGGTGCTTGAACTGCCTCCAGCGGCAGTCTATTCCAAACCTTGGGGGCTCGGACAGTGAAGAAGTTCTTTCTTATGCCCAGTCTGAATCGGTCACAGTGGAGTTCATGACCGTTCGATCTTGTCATCCCTTGGGGGGCTCTGGTGAACAGACGTTCCCCCAGATCCTGATGAGCACCCTTGATAAACTTATAGGTAGATATATCCACATATTTTCAAAAGCATTCAGGATTAACATTACCCTAGTTTAGGAAAAGGAGGACAATAAGAAAACGGATAAAACAAAAATCCAGGAAGCTAAGGAGTGTAAACCTGCTGTAGTCAAAATGACAAACAATGCGTGCGCAGGAAGGGAGGGGAACACATGGAAATGGTACCACAAATATGGCAACTCATGGATTTTGGTTATAGGGTAGAGATAAATCACCAAGAAAAAGTCAACAGTATCATAATCTGGAGAGAAATAGCATCCTTTTGTGTTAGCTACTCCACCAACACAAAGGAATACACAAAGAGATCTGACTCTACAAGCTAGTAATAACAACAAACATCACTATAGCTCACCACATCAGAAAAAAGCAGAAGCAATGGAGCAAAAAGTATTTTTGTTTAATTTTACCTTTGACAGCACTGCTTTCAGTCATTAACACCCTGATGGTGTGAAGACTGGTGGATATGCTTAAATTTTGAATGTGTGAACTATGTCATTAAATTGCATGCATATTTGTCTTTATAGGATTGGATCTTTACTCAGCTATGTCTCCCATTTGTATGACCCTCTCAAGCAACAACAAGAGAGCAAAAACACTTTTTAAAATAGACATTTAGAACAGAGAACTCAGAGAGACATAAATGGTACCAAAAGGGGTGTTTACATGAGGGCACAGAGGAAAATTAATCTGAATTAACTAAAGGTATGACTTTTAAGTGGTTCAGTTAAACAGTATTAAAGTCCTTTGTGGACACACTTATTCAGAATTAAAAGGCACCGATACACATGCCAGATGTCTGCTCCAACACATTCACGCTGAAGCAGACTTGTTTAAATCGAGCCTGCTGGAGTGTGCTAAGTAGCATGCTCCAGCAGCCTCAACATCACATGTATTCAGCGTCCCCATGCTTCAAGATGGCGGCAAACGTGCTTTAACTAAAGCTTGTCAAATGAGGTTTAGTTAAATTGCCCGGATGCCATTTTGAAGCACAGGATGCTGAATACACAAGATGCTGTGGGCCCCTGAGAGCCACTCTAATTAAAGTGCCCCCTTCCCCACAACCCTGGAGCACGTGTAAAGAGGCTCAAAGTGTTCTTAATTCAGTTTAACTCAATACATCAGAAAAGTAAATTAAATCTTCAATAAGGGTGTCTAGATAGGAAATTAAAGTGTTTTAATTTTTCCACTTTAAACATTAGTTCAGATTAATTCTAAGAGCATCTGTAAATATACAAGCCTGATTTTACTTTTGACTTTTTTAAACTGATGAGGTACCATTAAGACACATACTTTTATCAATAGATTTCCTTCCACTGTAGAGTAAGAAGGGAAGAAGATTTATACAAATTGAACAGGAGAAAAATTACACCCACAAAAATGCAAATATTTCACTCAGTGCTCTTAAGAACTCTCATTTAGTAATGACAATTTCCTGGACAAGGTTAGTTAATATGTGGATTTTGGGGGGCATGGACACTTCAAGAGTAGGCAAGAAACAGTATAGAAGTGAGACACACACATACTCACTTATTTATGTTCCATATGAAGGATATCTAGACTGACAATCCATATAGTAAATTTTAGCATTTAGTATTAAACTGTAAAAATTATAAACTGCTAAATTATAAAACCAACAAACCATTTCATCATAGCCACCTATAAGTCTACAACTGCAATGAAGCTGAAATACCATAAACGCTGTGAAGTGAACAAAGCGAACAATTAGCTTAATAAGCGTAATTTGTAGATTAACAGATTAAACATTCAGTGCTTTTCTTTAAAATGATTTCATATATTTAAAAATTGTATGAATTAAAATGTGGTGTAGTTTAGCTCTTTAGATACTACTATAATAGTTAATAGAAAATTATTTTAAAGGTATTCTTTACAAAGCAGAACTTTATTTAGTTTCTGAATTTAGTTTTCTCTCACGCAAATACAGCATGTTAACTGAAATAATATAGTCTTCTATAATTTATGGTAGTTAAATATAATGGCTATAAAAAGTAGAACACCAAAACTCAAATCAATATTGAACTATTAGTTACTGAAAAGGTTAATTAGGGATCTCTTTATAGAATGACAAGTTATTATTTTGTTTCTTTACACAAGTCAGCTGAGGGCATAAGAGGCCTATGTTATCAACAGCAGAAGCTACAAAGTCTTTGTCAGAGAGACGACAGTCTGTAGCTGAACAAAAAATGCATTTTGTGAAGAGATTTGGTTTCACATAAATGTCTACTTCACCTTTGGGATTTTCCACTCTAAATGCTCAAATAATTACAGAACAAACTTGCCTGCAGACACTTCTTTCAGGAAATCTTATTTATAAAGTGACCTCAACAAGGACTGATTGCTTAACTTTTTAACCAAATTTAGCATGAACAGGCAACTCCAGATTGAATAAAAGAAAATTATGTTGTAGTGACAAGATGCCAGTGAACACCTACAAAACTGCTAGGTTAAGTAAACATGCATGTTTCTGTACTCATATCAGGCACTGAAATAACAAGTGTATTTGTTTCACATTTTAAGCAAAAAATATTTTGTAATCTATTCAGTTAAGTAACCCATCCACAAAAGTTTCAGAGCAAATATTAAAACTTGTTATGCATAAAATGCAAAAGTAGCCAACCAGCATAATTAAACCATCTCACTAGGCTTTTAAAATATAAGCATCTACAATTAAATATACAGAATGTCTATAAAAAAGGGGAAAAACAAGGACACTGAAATGAACTACTGGTTGGTGGGGCTGTTTATTTTATCAACTCCTGGTCAAAAGCAATCTAAAATGTGTTTTCAAATAATGCCTGCAGTGTACTTCACCACACACCAAACTCCACCACCACAGCTTCAAAGTAAGTTTTGTCCAGGTTCTTAGGAAAGTGACTGTCTACATCCTGAAGTTTTGCAGCCCATGATGGCTCCAGGGCAACCATACTGTTATTTCCCACCCGTCAGTGCTGGTTGGCTGGACTTGGAAGCAACATTCCAGGAAAGCCAGTCCAGGAAAATGTCATGCAGGAGGAGCAACTGTTTCATTTAATTTTTTTTTAGCTAGTATCCAGGCAATATATTGGACGCTATCTTCTATTTCATCCAAAGTCATCCATCTGTATTTGCAAAAATGTATTGTTAATAACAATGGTGTTTCCTCTATGATGCCTGACAGAGGTTTGAAAAACTATCTGAAGGTTTAGAAATGACTGGCTAGCAAAAATGAGAGTTGTAGGAAGGAATCATTGTCATTTGACCCCAACTCCCAACATTTCAGTTGGTTTTGGTAGGTATCTGACAATAACTGATAATACAGTGAGCCTGCTAGCAACAGACGGTACTCTGTATTATCAGCCTAGAATGCACTTATGTTCTAGAAGTACAACATTGTGTGGCCATTTAGGATTCAGAATGAAAGTAATTTAAACCACAGAGAAAGCAGTTTACACTTTTCCATACAAATTAACTGGTATCATTATATGGAGAAAAAAAAAACACACATAAGAAATAATTCCCCATGTTGACAAGACCTAAGATTAGTTTTTAAACAGGTAGAGTTTAGGACCTATACTACTTTCCATGAAGACTGCAAATCCCAGTATTTTGGTCTGTGTTCAGAGGGGGTCAGAGTAGATGACCGTAATTGTTCTTTCCAGCCTTAAGATCTATGAATTACAATTCTCAGAAAATTAAGGGTTTGCCTTAATCTTTGGTATTTTCCTTTGTTTTCCTGCAACGTTGATACCAACCAGCTCCGTGGTGGCTGCATTATCTCCAGTGCTCCAGTGGAGGGACACAGGGACAGATGGACAGATAGATGAACACTTCCTCCTTGTGTGTGTATATCATTATATGCAATAATACTACAGTAGCAACAAAAGCAGCAAGTCAGTACTGTTGAAACAAAACAGAATATCATTCAGACTCCTATTTTCCTAAAAGGGTACCAGTAATTGTATAGTAGTTAAGATCCCAAGTTAAGTTACATTTAGGAAATCATGCATCTAAAAGTCTAATGCTTATACTTCCTACTAATTTGGGGTAAAAACTGTTAATAAAGCAATATAGGTCTAAACTCTACCTGTTTAAAAACTAATCTTAGGTCTTGTCAACATGGGGAATTGTTTCTTGTGTGTTTTATTTATTTGTACATGTTAAAAATTTTAATCTGTATCAGAAGACATCTGAATACTCTGACTACATTAAAGCTGTATAATCACCCTTAATTCCAATATTTCCTAATTTAGGAGAATTTAACTAATAAATCGTGCCCAGTTTGATGGTCATAATCTCCCACAGGTCTCCTCAAATATAACTGCTTACCAAGTTTCTCCCTCCTAATGAATCCCTAAATCTTGGATTATTTCCAATACAGTAGATAGCCTGATGACAGGCAGTGTATCTTCCTCCTTTCTCAAAAATCCAGACATAAGAATTCTGGATTCCCCATATGAAGCCAGATACACTTAAAAGAAGATAATGCTAGGTCTGTGGTAAAATGGAAAAGGCACCATAGGCTACACAGGAAATTTCACAAGCAGTTTTGTATGTGGCCAAATCACCTGTGAAGTATACTGCAGTCATCACACACATATGCATATGGTAAATTAGGGTAGGCTATTTCAAAAGGGAAGGGAAAATAGAAAGGAAAATGGATGTTAAAAATGAATTGGTGGGTGAAAGTAGAAAGAAATGGTTCAGCCACAATACTAAATCCCTACCATGGTTTTAGCCTACAAGCAGGCTTTTATCAAGGAAACAATGAAAGACCACACAACTGAAATAAAGCAGGCTTAGCAGGAATATGTGGTGTTTAAACTTTACTTCGCTCATGCTGCGATCCTTGCCTTTTTGTATTAGTTTTTTATCTGGCTGATTAAACTCTTTGGCTGCTTTGCTTACATTTCAGACCAGGTCCTCCAATGCTAAAGGGAACAATTTTTATTTAATCAGTCTTTCCCCTTTGCTTTCTATTCATTCTTGATATATTTTTACATAAGAATAAGTTACAAACTAACATAGACAAGAAGACATCAGTAGCTGATTTTGCCTCTTTAAAGGGCTCATTTATGGGGAAGAATGTGTTACAAATATGTAAGTGAAATGAACCAGAACTTTTATTTGAAAAAAATTAACTTGATGTGGATGATTCTGAAAGAAATGTATTTTGCATTTGTGAAATAGCATAAGCAAGATTCAAGCAAGCCCAAATTTACAGATGACAATTTAACGTGCACGAAGAGCGGTGACTTTTTATTTTCAGAAAAGAACTGATGCCATAACATCCAAAATTCAAGAAGGACTTTATTTATTGCAGTATTTCATGATACGTTCTTGTGAACACTGATCCACACAAGTAACTTTATTCATTTTAGTCATTTTTATGTCCCCAGTGAGTGTGAGTAAACAGTTCATTTCATATACAGTTAAATTACTGGCAGGCAAAAGCAGTGGCAAGATGACATTTTTGTTGCCATTTTTGTCTCCCTTTAACATAGTAGAAAAAGATAACCACAACTTAGAGGAAAGTAAGCTATATAAAGGGGACAAAGATTAAAAAAGGATCTTCAATGTTTCCCCCATGTCTCCTTGTGAAAAAAGGGGGAAAAGATACAAGGGTTGCAGTTTAATAAAATCCTCTATATGTTTCATAGATTTCATAGACATTAGGGCTGGAAGGGACCTCAGAAGATCGAGTCCAGCCCCCTCCCTGCCTAAGGGGCAGGAAGTCAGCTGGGGTCAATGTTGTAGTGTAAAATATTTTAAAAGAATTTTTAAATCTAAAATATTTCCCTGTATATTTGTATACATTTATTCAAAATCATATAGGACTTTTAGTGAAATAAGTCAAGCCTTAGTTTTACTTAAAAGAATTACAAATATATGAGCCAATCCACACATACTTCGAAAATTTTTCTTCCACATACTGCAATTGAAAAAAAATATTGCTTAAAAAAAATGTAAATACTTACACATTTAACTACTGATCTAGGTGTATTTATTTGAACCTCATTCTGAACTGTCAATGCCAACAGCTACCCTCAAGTCACCCAGTTCCAAATGGGCCAAATGGGATGCCAAAGGCAGAACGGGATGCCAAAGGCAGGCAGACATGATGCTAGCCACATTGTTACCTTGTGCGTTGTTGGCTATAGAAACTAGCATGTCTTGACTATGCAAGCCCTAATGTCTACCTAAATTTAGGTGGACTTTAAACTCTTAGTTCACACATACACATATACAGGGGTGGATCCAGGGGAATGCATTAGTGCACTTGCTCTCCCTTTTGATTCCTGCTCCATTCCCTTTGATTTCTGATCAACCCAAAGTTTAAAACCAACTGCCTGGCAGTGGCAGCAGCATTTCTAGTCAAGCAGCACTGAGCAAGCTAGGTGACTTCATTATAATCTCCCTGATGGGGGTCGGACTCAATGATGGGGGTCGGACTCGATGATCTATTGAGGTCCCTTCCGACCCTAGCATCTATGAATCTATGATTCCTTCTAAATTCGTCATTCCACACCTGTTGACAAGCCTCTCTTCTTTTTACTGGTCTTGCTGTTCCACCAATCAAGCTCTCCTGTTTTGCACTACTGCTGTCTGTTAGCTGCTCCTGGTAATGAAGCTTCTATTTCACAGCCCTGCTGATTGTTTTTAACTAATTCCAATGAAGTGATATTTGTTTTTGCTTGAATCTTAAAATGAATAATATACCTCTGTGCTCCTAGCATTAATAAAGCTTTTAGTTTAAAGTGGAGAAAAATATGAGTTGTTTTTATGTTATCATCAGGGATCCAGGTTTCCGTTTGCTAAGGAAAAACACAGATTTTCTCATTTAAAGGAGAAAATCATGGAATTTCCTCTTTAAAAGAGAAAGCTGAGGGAAAGAATGGGTTTTCAGTTGCAGGCTGGCAGTGTTCCAGCCTGCAAGGAGCCCCTTCGGTCTGGGGAGTGGCAGGAGGGCGGCTGGAGGCAGGGGGTGCCACCTGTATGTACATGCATGCACACACATGGCCAGCACACAGCCCAGCAGGGTGGTGGAAGCAGCCCACCAGCTGGATACAGGGAAGTCTATGCGGGGTGTGGAGTTGAGGGACTAGGGCTTGGGGACTGTCCAGGGAGCTGCATGGGGCATGTGCATATGTGGCAGGGGTGAGGGAGGTACGCCTTCTGGCACTGGGGGGAAGTGTCCAGGCGCTGGAGCTGTGGTTGGGCAGGGGGGTCTGAGGCAGCACTCAGTGTGACCAGTGAGCCCGGTGAGCAGCACGGCTGGGAGATGCTGCCTGGGTATGGGGGGAGGAGTGGGGGGCCATGGCCAGGCTGCCTGGTGCACCACAGGAGCCCCAGCCTGGGATGGGGGATGCCACAGGTGTCTCCTCCTCCTCCCTCCAGTCTGTACCAGGGATGGGCTCACTCCACCTCTACCTGCCCAAGCTGGAACTGCTGCAGTCACCACACTCCAGCCTGGGCAGGACGGGGTCTGGAGCCCCTCACTCTCCTCCTGCTGCTGGCAGCATGGCTCAGGCCAGAGCTATACACAGCTGAACACTACTGCTATGAAGCATGGCACTGGTCCTCCCTGTCGCATCCCAGCCCCAGCCCCAGCCCCTGCCAGTGCTTCTGCATGAGGTGCACTGCATACACCTCACGCTGGAGGCCATCCCCGCAGATCACCATCCTGTGAGCCCATGCGGGGTAGGGGGCAGCTGGAGGCCCCCTACATCAGGGCTGGGGGTAGGCAGGGGGTTGAAGGTTGGGAGTGAGGGGCACCAGCAGGGCTGGGGGGTAGGGAGCTGTGAGTCAGGAGTGAGAGGTACCAACAGGGCCGGGGGGCTGCAGATCAGGAGTGAGTAGAGCTTGCAAATTGCTTTAAAACTGTAAACCTATCAATAAAAACATTGTGTTAAACTGATGTCCATATATACATAATGGTGTTTCATTTTAATCACAAAAAGCAAAGATTGGGGAGGTGGGGGGGCATTAATTAAAGAATTTGGGATTTACCAAAGAACCTGGGATTTTTAAACAGAAAAAAAAATCAGGAGCCCTGGTGGTGTTGCACCTCACCATCTGCACCCCTCCTTTCAAAACTCTAGATTCGTCCATGTATACGCATATGCATACACATTCGTACCACCATTGAAATACAGTCACCTCGGAGCTGGATAGACAAACATTCAGCATACAGCACATTAGCCAATACTAAGAGGAAGAGAAACCCTGACCAATAATATACAGTAATTTATTCTTCTACAGTGTTTTGTAGAAGTCCTCTAAAGTCATCTCTATTTATTTATTCCATTTATTAATTCCTCAGTACCCATGCTGACTACAGAACCCACCCAGTTTCAAATTTGGCAAGGTTCAAATTTGCTGTCTCTACTTTCCAAACACTGATCCAAAAATGGAGGCACCTAATCTGAGCCAACAGAGAGCAGCTTCCTACTATCTCAGCATTTTCCCTTCTCCTTCTCCACTGTGCTACTTCCCCATGTTGTATATCGACCAAAAATGGTTCTGGCCCATATAGTATCTCTTTTGGACAACTGAAAACCTTCTGATGAGTATACATTAGGTCTTTCAGGACCCAAAGAAGACAATTACATAATCACCCAGAAGATGTATTTATATTTCCTTTTTTACAAAGGACTTAGAATAAAGAAGCATATATAAAATATAGAAGATAAACAGAATTACAAGAAAAAGAAAGATAGTAATTTTTATTTTGATACATAAAAGCAAAAAAATTCAGCAAAGCAGAATGGCTTATCAATTAATGAATGTCTTGCATTGGAATGCTTGTCTACCTCGATCCCAACTGTGCACTTTGTCCGATAAAAGATACCACCCTAAGAAATCCTTGCTTCTCACATTCTGGACCATCATGGTTACAACATCACTCTAACACAGGGGTAGGCAACCCCTGGCATGGGTGCCAGCATAGCACTCAAAGGCATTTTGTTTGGCACATGCACCTCAGGGCAGATGGTGGGCAAGGAGCTGGGGCTACACTGCCATAGCAAAAATTGGGTCCCCACTGTCTGCCCCAGCATGCCAACATGTTACAAGTTGAGGCTGTGGATATTTTTGGCACTCTGCTCAAAAACGTTACTGACCCCTGCTTTAACACTACCAATTACTTTATGTACTATTAGTCAGTTACTGGATCACAATCCATGCTTCTTGTTTGGCTGATGTTTGAAAACAGCTGTTTTTATTTCCTTTTATAAAATATCATATTTGATCTAAAACAGCAGTTTCGAAACAGAAAAACAAATATTTTAAATTACTACCATTATCATTTCCAGTATTGCAATATATTTCTAAGAGAAACATTCACAATGCATGTTAATATGTACTGTGTGCCTGCAATACTTGCGGAAAATCCAGAAGATTTCTGAACCTGTCAATATTTACATCTTGAATTAAAGTCTTGATGCTCACCGCAACAGAAAGCATTTCCAGCTTTACTAAGATTAATATAAATCATTACGAGAAGTAAATTTACACTCTTGAATTAATCTTAAACTTGTTAAAATAAGTGGGAGTCTTTCACTGAATTGAAAAAGTTTCAGATCAGTCCCAAACACAAATCTAGATTTATCCTACTCAAATCTGCTAATAGCTAAATACCAAAGTCACTCACATACCACATTAAACTTTTTCCCAAAATATGAGCCCCACAACACTGAGAGGCATGTCTTCAGTGGAGAAGCTGATTTTCTGGCTGGAATAAAAGCACCCCTTTTGATTCTTGCTCCAGCTTTAATTACTTTTTATAGCACTAGTGGCATTTCTACTCAGGCAGCTGAAGGAGTTAAGTGATTAAATGGTTAATTGTTCTTTCTTCCAAAGATGTTAACTATCACCTTTTTATGGTCTTGATGTTCTACTAATCATGCTAACATTTCTTCTAATAATTTTACTATCTTTTGGCTACTCCTGGTCTGTCTTTTCCTACTTCATAATCTTGCTAACAGTTTTTAGCTCTCAAAATTGTAGATCTACTCATGGAGACCAGAAACTAAGGTTTCAGCTTTTGATTAAGTAGAAAAGGGAAACTGAGTTTAAGATTAGGCTCTGTCCCTGTTGTATGCAGCCATAACACTGGGAAAAAAAAGTGTTCTCTTCACTTATCTGCAGATAATTATCCTCAGAACTTTTCACTGGTGGAGATAAACACGTTTGCATATATAGTTTCTTTAAGGTATGTAGGGTAGAACCATTTCTGGAGTTTGTTGCTACAGAATCGCTGAAAACCAAGGATGCTTTCACTTTTTGATAAACAACTGGGATAACTACGGGATTTCTCTGTTGCTTTAAAAATGAATCGTTTCCTAGGTGCTCTATGGTGTTTTAAATATAGTGAGGATGAAGAAGAAAAATGTCTAAGAACTTGTAACAAGTTTGTTCCTTTAAATGTTTAATTTTATAAGAACATATCTCTTTTCTAAATATGAATCTAAAGTACAAAAGATTGTAAGAAAAAATGTTGTTGCAATGAATAACAAATTCTATTCCATACATTATATTTAAAACATTAAAGTTTTAATATGCTCATATTTATGGATTAAATCATTTTTTACTAAAATATGTAAGGAGATCTTAGGTAAGTACCAACAAACACATTGCACATCAAAAAAGATCAAGAAATAAGGCTTTCATTTTCTTTTTAATCCCCAACTTTGAATGGTCTCTGAAATATCACATCCTAAATCTCACAGAAGATCTCTTGCAAGCATTACAAATTCGAAATTATTCCAAAAACAACGTATTCTAGATTAACACTCTCAAAATAAGCCCAGATCTGTACTGGCAATAGCCAACTCTTGTTCTGATCTTCTTATCACTCCTTGAATTCTAAAAATGTTAACTTACAAGAAAATGATCTATTTTCCTGGCCAGCAGTATGAGAGCCCTTGGATAAAATCCTGACTTAAATGAATGGCAGAACTCCCAGTGACTTCAGTAGGATCAGGATTTATCCTGTGAATTTGAGTAGAATTTCTGTGTTAATTCTCAAAGGGTGCTTACAGAAGTTACAGAAGGGCACTTCAATTATGGTGTAATTTTTTGTGCTTTACATAAAGCACCTGAAGTTACTGCATCATCAAAACTAATAGATGTTCAGGCATTTGATGATAGGGGCTGGATGCCTCCATGCACTGGCTGAGGGGAAAAGGCAGGGGGCGCTGTAGCCTGCCATGTAAGCCAGCCTGACTGCTGTCCAGCTACCTCCCCCCCTGCCACCCCACCCCACCCGCTGGCTGAATGAACAGAACTGGCCAGGATTCATTCCCCTGTGTTGGGGGGCAGTGTGAAGGCAGCTTAGGGACTGTGGTCCCTCCCTGCCAGTGCCATGGGGAACCAAGGACCCTCTCTGGCTGGGGAGGGCCCCTGCTCAGGGCACCCCCACCCCAGACTGCTACCCAGCTGCTCCCCCTTCCCTGCCTGCTGGCTGGCTGCAAACCACTCCCCTGCTTCCTACCTGGCTGTACAGGGAGGAGGCTCTCTGCCTCCTCCCTGTGGCAGACCTGAGGCAAGACACATAACCCTCATAGAGAACTGTATACAAGTTCCCTAAGGTGCTCTAATTTAGAGTGTCTTCACTTACCACCTGATTTAACAAGGGTTACTTTTCACACAATCCAGCATTTTAAAAGGGCTCTGCAGCTGTGCACTTGTGTTATGACACAGCTGTAGAGCACTTTTAAGGGGCAGATCATGTGAGAAATGTCACTCCTGTTTGCACCCCAAATCCATAGGCCACTCTAAAAAAGGGCCCCCCCCCCCCCCCCCCCCCCACTGGCTTGGATCAGGCCCAAGACCTCAGAGCTCCATTCCCTATGCATCCCACCCCTGGCCCCCTCCCCCTACTTATTTGTGGCTGCCTGCACTGTCTGGCCTGAGCAAGCAGGCAGGGAAGGGTTAGCTCAGCCTGGAAAAGAGCAGCAGTCTGGCAGTGGGGGCAGCAGAGGCTGGGAAGGTAGGTTAACAATTCTCTGCCTGCTTCCCCAGGACAGACAGCACAGGCAGCAGCAAGCAAGTTGTAGGGGAGACAGGGGAGGGCAGAAGGTGCGAGGCAGCAGCGGGTGAGCACAGGGAAATCCCAGAATGGGGGGAGAGGGAAGAATTCTTACCTTTCAGTCATCTGGGTGCCTGCTGGCCTGAACATGTGACTGTTCCAAACTCAAGCTAGCACTAACACAAATCAACATTTGTGCAGCTTACAGCATAAAATGTATGAAACCCCTTAAAGACAGTAGCCATTTTTGGAAGTAAGAGTTTGTTACATTTTTGCAAGATGTGTCTTTGTGCTCACATTTTACAAGCCATCATTTTCTCTCCTGTCACTTGGGTGATGTCTAAGTGTCTTACAATATCTTTTTAGATGCAACTGTCCATTTCTCTAGGTGGCTGCTATTCCAAGAATCTAAAGTCCAACCCAGAGACATTGTAGTTAGAAATTTCTATATAAAATGCCTTCTTTTAGAAACTGTAAGAGTAATGTTCACTATGCTGTGCCTTGCTTGCTGTGATCAGAGATGTGACAAAGAATGTCTTGCATTCAAAAGCTTGTCTATATAGCTGGGAACTCCTTGCCCCTCACATTCTTTTAAAGAGCATATAGCTTTCTTAAAGAGTTGGATCTTCTTTTAGCTGGACTGCTTAGTGGCAAGAAACAAAATTTCTTTTCATTTTCTTATCACATCTAGGAGAAATTTAAATTTTCTATTTTATTTCAGACTATATGATGTCATGTTAGTAGAGAAAATTCAAACTGCTGAATTTTTCTGGTCTGAGATTCTTTCATTATTAATTTATTCAGAGAAGACTCTCAATGGGGAAGAGGTGTTTCAAAATTGTCTGGGACTCGATGGTCAAGATAATGAACTTTAGCTCTTCCTCTCTGGCACAAGGAAACTGCCTATTGGAAAAGTACAGCTCATATGTGCCAGGGACAGAGCTTCCTCTAAGTCCTGTACAGACAGTGGACCTCATGTCAGAGAAAAAAAGGATCAGCTCAAACTTTGCATTTGGAATGGAAAGTGGCAAAGTGCACCTTTTTTACTTTGTCTTTCAAGTAAAAGCTCAAACAAAGCTTTTCATAAACAAAACAAACACTTTTTCCCCCTGGGGAGAAAGGGTAACTATCACATATGACATGTGACAGTCATATCACTTAATACTGTTCTGGAAAGTCCTCAGGATAGTATAATGATAGGCATAAGAATCTAAGCAGAATAAGTGAGAAAACAGCTAAATTTGAACCTCACTACAGCAATTAAAGAATGCTTCATCTGCCACAGCCAAATTATTCTAATGATGAAAGACACAAGTACAGATTCTTTCCACCTCTTGGATGTCTAAGACTTAACAGCTGCTCACCTCAAGAATATACATCTTTCCTCAGGAGAGGGATCTTATTCCGCCCTGGGAGGCATATACTTCCCCATGTTGACAGCCAACCAGCTCACAAGGGAGATGTATACCTGAACTTTCCATCTTGACAGTAGCCAACTGAACCAGTAAGCCTAACTGACAGCAGTATAAAATAAAGCAAGAAGAGGTGAGGAGAGGACAAAGGGGATGAGGAGGAGATAGCTAGTACTTTCTCATTCTCTCAATAGGCAGAATTTCGCATTTTTGTCGCATCAGTGCACAGCTTGATCAGAAGCAAGACACTTATCTGGACTAGTATGTGTAACTGAAAGTGACATTAACTTTAGTGTAAAATAAAGCACTGCACAGTGAGAGGAGAAAAATAAGACACCTGCCCTTTTCACAGTAGCCTAGTACAAAAAAAACCCCTCTCTCCTACTTCTCAGGAAAGTGCCCTTACCAGCAAACTAGGAGTTAAACATCTAGGAGACTATTCTGTATTGCTTCTGTACATGCACAATAGCCTAGTAGCCTAGATCCTTATTTGGCTAGGGATCTTCCAAGCCAAAATGGAGTCATGTAAGAAATCCAAGTATCTTAGCTGAACAGGATGGATATGATTGTGTTCAGTAACTTAGACACTAAAAATCTTGGAAGTAGTACTAAGGCTAAGTACAGAGGTTCAAAAGGCCTTAGAAGAAGCACTCTAACTTATCACACTTTACTCAAAGTGTAGTAAGTAAGAGCAGGAGCCAACTGAACAAACATTCACTGTTAAGTGTAGGGGAGGGGGCTCACAACCGCACTGGCCACTGGGGGTGTTCCTGCACACCTTCCAGGAAGCTGCCAGAGTGACCCATTTCCCAGCGCCCCACTCCCCCAGCTGCCAGCTGTCAGTAGTGACTGTGGGAAAGGAGTGGGGAATGGAAGCCCCTTGCTGCAAGGGGCCCCCCACAACTTGCTGCCTGGGGACTCAAGAGAGAGGGCTGGGCCCATGTGGGTGGGAGAGGCTCTCCCCCCTCAACCTCTGGACAGGTGCAGCTAGGAGCTGCAATGAGATGCAGCCTAGCCGTGGCTGCTGTTGGGAGAGAGACCCCGGAGCCCTTCTCCCACAGCAGCCCTGGGCAGGCAGCGCTGCAGCACTGCTCAGCTGAGGTTGATGTGAGGACACATACCCCAGAGCCTTTCCCCCACAGTCACCCCCACCCCCAGCCAAACAGTGGTGCGCTGCAGCCCAGGGGGTGTAGGTGCTGTAAGAGAGACCCCGGACTTCTTTCCCCACAATACAGAATGGGCCTGGGGCAGCTATGACAACAAAAAAACCTCCCTTCCCTAACTTCTCCCACCCTGCCAGGCTGCGCACAGGACTAAGATCAGAGGCTATCACTGACTTGGGTCAGTAACAGTCAAGGGGGGGGGGGGGGGGGCCAGGGGAAGCCCAGTGCTCAGGCAGAGCAAATGAGCTCTGCCCAAAGCTAGAGTGCAGCCCTTTGCAACGCCACCTAAGATGGCAGTGATCACCCTGTAAATTAACCCTCAATAACATCATGCACAGACATTCAATAAACACTCTAACAGAAAGCATTTTAAGTTAGTATACATGCATCCAAGGTTAACTTAGAGCAGGATCTGCCATTTTTAAAGCAGTTTATGTGCCATGAGCATCTATTCTGTTATGACTGTAATGAGCTTTCTGAGTGCTTAATAATGGCTGTACCTAGCCTTAGATATCTTAGAAGCGGAAAGTGATCTGGTCCTTCATAGATACTTCCTTCAGGTTACAACTTAATCACATAAAACTAAGAGAATTACTTCTCTGACAAACTGACTAATAAAAATCTGAGCTAGAATTTTATTTATCTAGGTTTTAATAGGAATTTTAAAACATATCTAAGTTGAACAGGGAAATAAATGGCTTTGACTAATTCAGGCAGATTAAAGACATGAGTTCACAGTAAGTTTCACATACAGCAGTCAAAAGTTCAGTGATCTATGTAACTGAGTTACTTCCACAGGAGTCAATGTTTAAAGCAATACAAAGAAAAATTACTCTTAAATCAATCATTGAAACACAAAAGCAACATTAATATTTCTGCTGTAGACTAAACAAAAACTGAAGTCTTCAGTCTTTACATTTCCACTGTTTTTCTAGCCTCAAACAGGAAAGGCATTTTAGATATATAGCGCTCATTAAAGAGGCCCTCAAAACTAGTGCACTAACAGTAAAAGATTTTGCCTTCTATATGCAACTACCAGCTAGAGATTTAATAGCCATTTCTATTGCATAGTTGTCTGTATTTTTAAACTTGATACTTTAAAGAAAACAGCTGACATCACAAAGTTAATTTTTAGAGCCTAGATTTGTCAAAACTTTGGCAAGCCTCAGACACATGAACAGTAAAACATCCGTTTGTTAAACAAAAATTCTCAAGTGCAATTCAAAATTCCCATCCTGTGGTGCCCATACAGCAGTAATTGAGTGAAACAGGTCATTTCTGACTGGTTTTTACTTTGGAAAAATAAACTGCTCCCATAATAAGGACTGGCCCTATTGAATATAGTACTATCCCACTCAGCAAAACAGCAGGATGCAAAGAGGTTGCGTAAAGGATACTTAGTCCCACACACTGTAAACCCAATAAACTCCTTCCTGCATTCTACTATGCATGCTTTGAGCAAAAAGAAGTTAACAAAGGCCAATTTAAGAATGATCTTTTACATCCCCTTGTGGTAATAAGACTGAACGTATTAATGATAGTTTGCATGATGTATTGCCATTGTAATGTTACACCCAGCAAACCTAAAGATACTATAATTATGATTTAATTTACCATTTCAAGAGTGCTGTCAAAAGAAAGAGAAACAGTGCCAAAATTTAACAATGTAACCTAAATTTAGTTTTTATGGTATAAACCAAAAAATAAATGTTCTTTATATTGTGTCATGCAATTTATAAAATATATAATTGTTTTAAAAAATAAAAGGCCTTCAGAAATCTTTATACAAGGTTTTTGTATGTCCTTTGTATTTTATTCCTAATAAGGATTTGGGCCTATGAAAAAAGATTTTATTTGTACTGCATATTATTATTAGGATTTCTAAGCAGTCACTTTTCACTTGAGACGGACATTATTAACCAGATACTCAGATAAGCATATACAAAATAAGCAATGAGGCAAATACAAAAATAGATTTCAGGGAGACAATGCCATTATGTACATTAAATGCAATTTTATGGTTCTTTTAAGAGAAAATAAAGTAGACTTATAATCAGAACAATACGGTACACATGTGAGTAGCCTACAGTTATCTTAAGCCCAGGTTCAATAAAATGCAATGTATGACTGGACTTTTAAGTCCAGGCATAGTCTCAATAAGCTTGCCCACAGCATCCCTTTTGTATGTTGTAAATTGCAACATACCAGGACCCAGGCTTGTCAAATTACTAATATTTTGAAGTTTTTTTACAGGATTGGACATTTTATTAAGGGCTCAAATTTTCCCCAGAGTTACAGCCTTTCCAGCTCCTAAAAGCAGAATTTGGCCTGAAGTAAAATAGTTGAGGCTTAACTTCCCATCAAGAGAGCTCAAAAAGATAAAATAAGTGGCATACCTAAAAGTACATACCCCTGCTTCTATGTAAAGAAATAATAGCAAATCATAGTACATTAACGTGAGAATATATTCCATAAACTCCTACATTACATTCCGTGCCAAGTTTCACTTTGAAAAAATGCTTCTTACCTACGACTTCATTTAATTTTTCAATATATTTTATTGATGGTATAAAAAGATCTTGACATAAAGCTAAAAATAAAAAGAATACAAAACTCTTATAAATATGATTGTAATAAAAGTTTTTCAGATTATGAATCATGTTTATTTGTTTCAAGTGTACTTGTGGATATAAAAATGTTACTGCAAAGATGGCAACAAAATAGTTTTGATAAATACAGAGCAACTGCTCAAGCAAAGATGTATTAAAATAATTTGAACAAGCAATTTTTGGTAGAAATATTGTTAATGAAATGCAATCAAAGGCTTTTAAATAATTATAAATCTTAAAAGAATGATAAATGGATTCATGAATAAGTTACTTGGTATGCTTTAATTAAATGATTAACCTTTTAAAAGAGATACACATTTTTGGTAAAGTAATGCTCTCATCTGGTTTATAAATTGTACATCCCAGCTTCACTAAAAAGTTTAAATTTCAACAAAACCATTCATCTATGCAAAGAGCACTATATACCACATCACGTCTGGAAAAAAAAAATCACTATTATTTGTCAAACTAATTTAAAAAAAAAAAACTTTTTTGTATGTCAAAGGTTTTTAAAACCCTTTCTTGTATTTTCTCCCCTAAGAAAGGACCAACTGTGAATGCCTGAATGTGTAGGATGATTGTGAACCTCCCAGTTAATTAATCTGGTAGATGAATGACAGTATGCCTAGGGGCATGGCATTGGCGTCCGACACAGCATCCCAGTGCACTCTCTTCCTTACATACCTACAACATTTTACACTGCAAGACTCTGGACAACAAACTGTAAAGGTCTTCACAGGATTCCACTCTGTCTCCCATTCTTTGTTTCTGAGATATACATTTAATTATTTTAATCCCTCTCCATTTTTACATTTCAATAAACTTAAAAGCTGCAGTATTACATGCAAAATTAATAGCTGAACCACTCAATGCTAACACTGATTTATCATGCATGTATTTCTTTTTCTTATTTACTAAATATTTCTATTTTAGTACCATGAAATAACATAACTAGCAAAATTAACATGATGATATTTTCAAAAGTGTAACTTCTTACTTTTCTGTAAAAGGTTTGTATAAACCCATGTTTAGAGATTTTCACTTTAATGGATTCTGAGATTTCCATTTTACTGCACTTAGAAATTTTTTTTACTATAAAAACATGTCATACCTTTTTCCCTCTAAATTGTACACTGAACGTTACTAATACCTCATCTTTAGCAAGGTAAGGATGAATGGCTCTTTTTTTTTTTAGCAACAGGATACAACAGACATTCCTTAATCTCCTTTTACTGCCAGAACAAAACATCTTTGAATCAAGATAAAATCACTATATCATGAATGTTAATATAATTCTGAGAAAAATAATACCATATGACTAGAAAAGACCATCCCTTTAGGGAGAAATGTTGTGTTAAAGTGGATTATTCTTTTAGTGTTGTAATAGAAAGGCATTCCACCTAGTCCCAGATGGAAAATCAAAATCTGCATTTAAATGGAAATATTGTGAAATGGATAGGACAAAAGACCGCAAGACTGTAAAGAAGAACTATCTTTTTTATATTTTTAAACAAAATTTAAGTTTTAAAAGAAAATGACTTCTGAAGATGAGCTTGTAGCTCTATGTGATTTTGCATTTGGATAGTAAACACACATTATTTGCATATAAGGAGAAATATTCACAGCATAGTGGATTTGGCCACACAACTCTAGTTAATATGTACAGCAAAAGCTGGGAATATGCTCCATTAATTTTCTATACTTTTATGTGCCACTTTTTTTACAAAGTGGTGTGTCACTGCCAGTGTTTTATGTACTTCATATACAATCAGATCTCAAACAAACTTTGAGAAAAAGAAAAGAGAGAGCTCAGCAATATAGCATGTTGCTCTTTTTGACCCACAAATGATTTTCAGTTATTCCAGAATTTATGCAATTTTCTCAACTCTTTAAGGATTCTGACACAGCCGTAGATTTCTTAAGAAATTACCATTTATTTATTTTATGTTTGAAAAATACAACAGAATAATATTATAAGTTTTGAGATCCGTTATTTTTCTTCAATTATTATTATTTATTCACTGTAAAATTAAGGGCTTTTGATATGAACCCCCACTCCAAATTACCATTGGTATTTGTAACACATGTAGGCTATGGGATAAATTCTGGTTTCCAAATAGAACTGATTTCAATGCCAGCTGGGTCTGCAAATCTCGGGGTAAACTGTGGTCTTTAATTGTAAATACTAATTGAATGACAATACATGAAAATACATGAAAGATGACAATACATGAAAAGATGTTGTGGAATTAGAACTATGCCACAACTATTTTATTTATTTTACAGGTGACCTAATCAAAAGAAGACTAAAAGAAGTAATTCATTTTAAAATGCATACTGTTCTTTCATAAGCAGGGACAAAAACAGTATCTGAACTTGCCCATTTCTCTCTCCTTCCCCCAGAGAGTACAAACACTAAAATGTATAACCACTGCCTCAGCAACTATAACATAATATTTAATTGATCCAAACACATTATTAATTTGACTGTAATACTTTAATTATGTCTTCTGAATTAAGATATTTCCTTACTCTCTGTCTTCATGTGATGTTTAGGTAATCAACCTTGGTTCAGTTCTCTCTGGGACCTTTAAAAGCTACCATGGGAAAGGACTTCATTTTAAGAAAACCTTCCACAGTACTCAATGGTAATTTTCTTTTGCATTTCTGAATTAAATTATTTCACTCCTTAAAGGCTAAAAGTGAAAACAATTCTATTTAAATTGTCTGCAAATTGTTTTTATACTTATATTCAACTACCCAAACCTTTCAATGTTTTTTCCCCATGTAAATAACCTTAAAAAAGCAAAGTGGAAGATATGGTAGGACACAGTGCTTTAAAAGAAGCTTAGTTTAATGCTTAATAACTGCTTCCCTGGGAGTAATGGAGAAAAAGAAACTTAGTGATATGTTTCTTTTTGAAGCCGTTAACAAAATTGTGAGTTGGCTCCTTACCAAGAATAAGAAAGTTGCACACACTGAAAACCAGGAGATGTGGGCAAAAAACTAACAGAACCAAACTCTTCTTTTCCTTACATTTGTAATATTACACAGCAGAATTTTACCCAGATTCTTCAAAATGACCTTCTATGTCAATGATCCAAAACTATGTTTGAGCTTTTTGTCTGTGAAGGATGTTTGAGAAAATTCTTCAAAGATGAAAAACACTGCAAGTGTACCTGGTTGGTATATTTCAAAGAAAAAAAAATAGACTTTCATATTACAAATGAGAGACCTGCTGCTGCATACAAGTGAGAACTATACAACACTTTTACAAACTCAAACAAATTGAAAGTATTAACTTGATGTAAGGACATTAAAGGGCTTGCATCTTCGAAGTTCAGTTGGCAAACTGCTGGAAGGAGATTCCCTGGCCACATCATGGTTATGGATAAATATTTAAAACAAAGCTTTCTAAATTGGTTATGTTTAAAATAAAGGGACAAACAAAAATGACTGGCTATGCAAAAAAATTATGCTACTGAAATAAAAAAGCAAGTATTTAATTGCTACTCAGTACCTTGTGCTGAATTTTACTTTCAGTAATATCTGTGTAAAACATAACTAAATGCAAGGACCGATTTACTCCCCAGAATCTGACCTAGTGAGTTGGTAGCAGTCAGATGCTTGAATTTAACAAAGACTTGACTGGGAAAAGATTTTAAAAATAACTTCTGAATAAAAATAAAATAAAGGCTGAAATAAAACTTGAATCCGTATGTGTAGTTCTTCATCGTTCATATATAGTCCCCAAGATTATATTATTTGAGTGATACATTTTACAGCCACCACAAATACATACACACACACACACACACACACACACACACACACGCTCATATACAAATTGAGCTATTCCACTAAATAAAGCCATAGAATAATTTTGAAATAAATTAAACACAAAAAAATAAGCAGATAAAACAAACAAAGATCAGTCAAAATGTACGGGCGTGTCCAGATGAGCCTGCACATGCCTCTTGCCGTGTTTCAAACAACTTTGAGACAGGGCAAGAGGCACGTGTAGGAACTAAAATAACGTTCCCCACGCTGCAAACTTGCAGCGTGGGGAGAAAATTATACCCCTGGGGGTCTAAAAAACTGGAGATTAAAAAAGCTGGGCAGGGCACGGTCCCAGACCATGCTCTGAGGCAACCAGAGGCTGGGTCCTCTATAGAGACAATGGCTGCCAGTGTCTCTATGGTTAGCCCTCACCCCGGTGCTAAAGCACACTGCCTGCTCACAACGGCAGGCAGCGTGCCAGCAGCAGGGAGCTGGACCCAAGCTCCACTGCCGTTAAGGGGTTGGGGGGCTGGAAGAGGGGGGAAGGGCTCCCCCGCTGGGCCCCCCCCC
>NW_005842101.1:2171465-2172494 GCF_000455745.1 Alligator sinensis | reverse complement strand
TGAAGCCCTGCCCCCCTCCCACCCCAGCATCGCAGCAAAAACAAAAAGAAACAAACAAAAAAACCCGGCACTTACAGGCAGTTTGAGCTGCCATATGGGTCACTGGGGCCCCACTCACACAGTGCAGGGCAGGGTAACAGCCCCGGAGGCCCCAGCACAGGCCCTGCAGGTCCCTGCTACCCTGTGATGCCCGGCAGGGCTCTGCGAGGAGGTCCTGGAGCCACCCCCACCCCTGCTTAGTGAATAGTGGCTTTTTTTTTTTTTCTCATAGATTTCATAGACATCAAGGCTGGAAGGGACCTCGGAAGATCATCGAGTCCAGCCCCCTGCCCAAAGGGCAGGAAGTCAGCTGGGGTCATAGGATCCCAGCAAGATGAGCATCCAGTTTGCTCTTGAAGGTGTTCAATGAAGGCGCTTGAACCACCTCTGGTGGCAGGCTGTTCCAGACCTTGGGGGCTCGGACAGTAAAGAAATTCTTCCTTATGTCCAGCCTGAAACGATCTTGAAGTAGTTTGTGACCATTCGACCTCGTCATCCCTTGGGGCGCTCTGGTGAACAAACGTTCCCCCAGATACTGGTGGTCACCCCTGATAAACTTGTAGGTGGCCATCAGATCACCCCTGAGCCTGCGCTTTTTCAGGCTAAAGAGCCCCAGGGCTCTCAGCCTGTCATCGTAGGGTCTGCTTCCCTGACCTCTGATCATGCTCTTCTCTGGACTCTCTCAAGCTTCTCCACATCCTTTTTGAATTGTGGAGCCCAAAACTGGACACAGTACTCCAGCTGCGGCCTCACTAAGGCCGAGTACAGGGGGAGAATGACGTCCTGGGATTTGCTTGAGAAGCATCTGTGGATGCAAGCCAGCGTTTTGGTTGCTTTACTAGCCGCCGCATCGCATTGCAGGCTCATGTTCATCTTGTGGTCAATGATGACCCCCAAGTCTCTTTCTTCCATAGTGCTAGCCAGCGTAGCACTGCTGCGCCTATAAGGATGCTGCAGGTTTTTCCTCCCAAGGTGGAGAACCTTGCATTT
>NW_005842101.1:2163536-2168890 GCF_000455745.1 Alligator sinensis | reverse complement strand
GGCAGGGCATGTGGGCCCTGCAGGTGGGGGTGGGGGGAAGCAAAATATATATTTATATATTCATGAAACATGTATTTAGGAGTTCACTTTATTATTATGATAGAGACACTGGTAATCTTCCAAATTGCTTTAACACTGTAAGATATATCAATAAAACATTGCCCAACTGATCGCCGTCTCACTGTCTCTCTTTATAGTGGTCTTTTGTTTTAATTGTGGAGGAACATGGATTTTGGGGTATTTTAATGAGTAACTTTATCTCTCATGATTTTTTTTATCATGAATTTTTCAGTTTTCCAATAGGGAACACCAGAATTCCTGCTAGGGAGCCCAGTGGCAGGACCCTGCCTGCTTAAAGCTGGCATCTTGGACCCACTTAGCAGTGGCTGACCTCCTGGCCAACTGGGACCAGGAAGACCTTCTTTGACAGTTCAAAGCAGGCCACCACACTGAGAATGTCTTCTGGGCGATAGCTGCCCAGATGGCCAGGCAGGGGGAACACATGACAGTAATGCTGCACTGAAGTCCTCATCCGGGTCTGGCAGGTGCACAGCAGGTCACATCCAGGCAGCAGCCCCCACTGCCAGACTGCTGCAGTAGGTAGAGGGTAACTCTCAGGGCTGCTTCAGCAGTCCAGCTGGCACAAGGGGTAGTGTCCCCAGGTACCAACTGGCTGGGCCCCAGAAGCTCCTGAGAGCAAGTAGCCCTGAACCTACTTGCCAAGGCAGCTTTTTGTACTGATGGGGCCAGAACAGGGAAGTTTTTATACTGCTGGGGACAGCACAGGTGCTGGCCCCCGGGCTCTAGCTCCCCCTGGCTACAGATCCAGGAGCAGCTAGGCAAGGATATTTTGCCCCAAATGGCACAATTTGCTCCACAATGAAGTGCATGTCCGAGGATGTGCGCTGAGGCAAAAAGCCCCGGCTCAAATTTGCACCGCTTCTATTTGAGCTGCTGCAAGCACATATGCCTGCATGTGTGGACGCGCCCTACAAGGGCACATTTTGTATGTTATTTGTAAGAACAATCTCTAAGACAACACACAAAGAAGGCTGAATTAAAGCTAATATTCACCTGTACAATTCCAGAGTATTTGCTTTCTCAACCTTAACTTTGTATCAACATTAAGTTTTGTACTTCAATTCATTCCTCCCATTCCTGAAAGGAAGTAAAGCAGTGGGAAATGTCTCCCTGCCCTTCCACAGACCTCTGACGGCCAGGTATGGGGATGGTGTGGGGGTTCTTCCCAACTGCCCCAGTGGAACAAAGCCTCCAGACTGTTCTCTAAAACAAGCAGTCCCTGGTCTGGGGAAATGTAAGGAGCACTGCCCCAGTACCCTGGTGAAAGGTTTCCCAACCCCAAGAGCTTTAAAATTATCATGTACGCCATCCAGCTGGGCAGCACACCATTTACAGCCTACAAAGCCAGGAACGACGGTAGGAATACCCTTGCTGAGCTTGCTTCCTGCACCTGCTGGTTCTAAAATTGCCAGCCCTAGCACAGGGTTGCTGATGGGAAAAAACCCTATGTGGACTGATTGGGAGACCTGAACCTCTTCAGCCTCCACAAGAGGAGGTTGAGAGGTGATCTCACGGGCGCCTACAAAACTCATCAGGAGGGACAAGAAATAGGGGATACAATGTTTACCCGGGCGCCTGTTGGGGTAACTAGAAACAATGGCCACAAACTGGAAGAGAGCAAATTTAGATCAGACATCAGGAAAAAATTCTTTACAGTGAGGGTCGCTAAAATATGGAATAGGCTTCCAAGGGAGGTGGTACTGTCCCCTTCCTTGGAGGTGTTTAAAAGGAGACTGGACAAACACCTGGCTGGAGTCATCTGACCCCAGCACTCTTTCCTGCCCAGGGCAGGGGGGTTGGACTCGATGATCTAATAGGTCCCTTCCAACCCTAACAGCTATGAAACTATGTAAGGACTTTTCCCAGAGGGCTATGTTTCCTATGGGAGAAACTGAATGAATGTCTGCATTCTTATAGTTTCTACAGGGAGAGGTGATTCTCCAGGTAGAAATATAACACCTGTACGTGGCTTAAGACATAACAGGTTACCTGCTTTAGTTCGTGGACAAGCACTGTCATGCAGGGAGCTAGATATCAGTATGAGTGTGAAGAGGCTTCAGTTTTAATCCTGGCTCTGACAAATTTACTGCTTCACTTTTGGACACTTATAGAGGAATCCTCAGCATTAAAAAATTCTACTTCAAACCAAAAATGTTCTACTTATCTTACAAACAAGGAGGAAAATATTTGGAAGGATGGGGAGAGAAATAAAAGGAACCACAGGAGAAAGTGACAGTAAAGAAAAAGGAAATTTTACATTGATAAAAAACAAACATCAAAAGAAGAGTGCTGAAACAAAAGGACAGAAAGAATGAAGAATTATAAATGCATTTGCTTCTAACACTGAACAAAACAATGTATTAGAATGAGGAAAAAAGCCAAGTGGCCTCTTGAATTACCTTTTTTACATAACACTTATCTTTTTAACAAAAATCTTATATTATTTCAGGTATAAAAGTCCACAATTTGTTTTCTACCTTCAACACCGCAGAATTTTGATATTCACACCAAAGATTATTATAACTGAAAAGCCATATAGAAAAAACATTTTTGAATGTGCTTACTTTCTGTATTTGGATGGTATACTGTGTCATATCAACTTATTTGCTTCACTTGTTCATTTGGCTCCTTCATAACTGACAACAGAAAAAAACTTTTAAAATCTAACATAACACCAGAAACATCAGCAGGGTAAATTTAAGACAAGCTATGTACAGTACAGTAGTTTTAACTGGTTTTGGATTATTTAAAAATATTTGGCTTTCAAGAAAGTTGACAGTGACCCCTTGATCTCTTTGCTCCTTTAGTCCTGTCTGGAAGATGGGTCTGTTGGAGAGCGGACTCTAAATGCATTATTTTCAATAAATACTCATTGCATTTTTCTTTTTATCTTTCAATACATTATACTTGGGAACTGATTATGAACAGAAAAAAGCGAAGATCACATAATGCTCCCCTTTTCTTAACTTTTCTTCCCTTATTATTTATTCATTCATATTTCAGTGAAGTGTAACTGTATTACTTGAGACTCCTTCCTCTTATTTTCCAGTCTTAAATCATAAACTTATTTATGGCAACAAAATCTGAACCCATGGCAAAAATTAAAGTGTCACATAGAATTATGAAGAAGAATGTGGAGAAGATCAATTAAGAAAAGATTTTCATGCAAATATTCTTAGTAAAGTGATGAGATACCAAATTAAATCTTTAAAGTTGTACTTCATTGTCACAAAAGGTATTGAACTTTGGGTGTTTGGGTTTGAAAATAACTGTTATCCCTTTTGACTTTCAGTGATTCTGAAATGCCTAAGTGTGTTAAGTGTGAAGATGAAAAGCAGAACAAAGGGCTCATGTACAAGCCACGATTTTTGCCCTTTCCTGCACTGCAACTGTGTGTCTGTTTCCACAAGCGGGATTTCCCGACGCTTTAGAAGTCTTTCGTGTGCATTAAAGTAAAACTTCTGGGACATAAAGTTTAGCTTGGCTCACCAGGAATTAAAGTGTTGTGTGTCCATGGATTCGTTGTATGCAAACACAAAGGCACTCATGTAATAAGCATCTTTGTCCACTAGATGGCACTGTGACTTTTTGTAGTTCACCCTTTTGAATTGCATTCACTTTTGAATCGCTTTTGCTTTTTTAAACTAAACGAACACTCCTCAGACATGGGGGGGGGAGTTTGTAAGGTTTGCCGGCTCCCTGCTTCCACAGCAGCACGGTAGGGCATGGGCATGGGGGGGACCAGACCAGGGGGGAAGCGCTCAATCATCCCACTCTCCTGCAGCACCAGCCAGGGACCAGGCTTAATTCATTTGAAAACATAGTGCATGTAAACACAGATGCAATGCTCCAAGGCTTAATTTGCTTGAAAACCTAATGTGTGTAAATACAGATACAACACTCCAAAATAAATAAGTTTAAATTCTATAAACCTATTTAATTTAATGAGGATTAAAACTCGTTGTGTGTACAGGCACCCAAACTTCACAACCCCAAAGGGCTACAATTAGATTTCAGCAAAAGAGTTAGGATGTCAAAGAGTATTTAGATACTCTTAGCACAAAATAAAAGTTTTGCTATAATAAGTATAGAAAATGCAGTCGGATTAAGTTCTTAATATCATTATGAAAAAAAACTGTTTAGACTTTTGTCTAAGGACCACCTACTAGTAGTTTGCAGACCATCAGTTGATCATTTAGTGAGGCAATTAAAGGATGTGTATAGGTATAATCATATACAGATGAAAGGATTTTCCAGTGCAGATGATGAATTTTGGCTGATTTTATGGAGTAATTACTGTGAGATTACTAAGGGTGCTTGGAAAGATACATATATATCGGGGGGGGGTGGAGACTAAGTTTTGAGTGGGAGAAGATGGGAAGGGACAGAGGTGAAAGGGGATTAGTCAAAGAAAACAAGATGAGCTGGGGCAAGGTTTAGGCTCAGGACAGAAGTTACACATGAGTGATCAGAAACCGGTTTAAATCTGTAACAGAACTGAAGTTCAGTGCAGATAAATCACTTTCAAAATAGCCAAAACTGGTTTAAGATAAACCTGGATGGATTTAGTATCAGACTTAACTAATTTAGGTCAAACTAGTTTGAATCTTCTGTCCCAGATTCCTTCCCAATTCAAGTTAACTCACAGTCCCCCAGCACCTCAGGAAGTTTTGCAGCCCTGAGCTGTGCTCCAGTGGAGAAGAGACTGCCCTGCCCCTCTGCTCCGTAGCCTGCTTGCTGCCGGCACCTGTCAGCCTGTAGGGATGGGGGCAAGAGAACAGACACCCAGACCCCTCTAGTCCAGGTCAACACAGTGCGCAGGGGGGAGGAAAGGCCCCTGTGATGGGAGCTTTTCATCCCTCCTCAGCCCTCTCCCTACCAGGGGCAGCCCAGGGAGCCGGAGGGAATTTTCCATCACCCTCACCACTGCACAGGTGCTGCCACAGGAAGGAGGGGGGGAGGAGTTCCCAAGGTCGCCCAGGGTGTGGGCACCAACCCACCTCAGGGGGTTTCCATCACTCTGGCTCAGGATCCCCTAGCCTGGCACAGCCCCAGGGAGCAGAAAGGAATTCCACCCCTGCCCCCCCGCCCCATACACACACTCACTTCCCAGCTGCTGACTGCTTCAACAGCTGCCACAGCAGGGAGAGAGAAGTCCTCCAGGCCAGGTGCCTGCCCATGCAGCCCAGCATGGTAGCACTAGGGAACCACTGTTTTGGGGAGCTTCCCCCAAAGCCAGACCTGGGTCCCCCAGCCTGGAGCAGGCCCAGGGA
>NW_005842101.1:2138088-2163526 GCF_000455745.1 Alligator sinensis | reverse complement strand
CTTTCCCTCCCTTCCCCCAACAACTGCTTGCCTCAGCTGTTGCTAGTCTCAGGGATAGCCCAGAGCAGCCTCAGGGAATGGAAGGAAATTCTCAGGCAAGCAGGTGTGGGGCAGCAAGAGAGGATGCCCCAGGCTCTCCCTGAGACACACAGTGGATGAGGCAAGTGGCTGTTGGGAAGCAGGAGGAGAAGAATTCCCCTTAGCTCCCTGGGGCTGCCCCAAGCTGGAGGAACCTGGGCTGGGGTGGGGGGAAGCTCCCCAAGGCAGGGGCTCCCCAATGCCACTATGCTGGGCTGCATAGGCAGGCACCCATCCCAAAGGACCCCTTCTCCCTCCTTCCTGTGGCAGCGGCTGAAGCAATAAGCAGCTGGGAAGGGGAAATGGAGGGAATTCGCCAAGGCTCCCCAGGGCTAGCTGGGCTGGGGAACCCAGAGTGGGGGAAGCTCCCTGAGGGAGAGGCTCCCCCAAGGTGGGCCAGCACATGGACAAGGGGCTTCTCAACCCCCTGTGGGGGGACAGTAGGGCTTGGTGGCATGTGCTCAGGAGCCAATCAGGGACAGCCCCATTTGGCTGGGCTTGCAATGGCCTGCAGGCTGGGTGATGTGCTCTAGGCCTCCCTCTGTCTTTTCCAATTGAAAATTTAATGTCAGTTAAATTGCTTATTGGTTCAATCTATGTAGCTTAGAAGAAGCTGTATAAATGGAATTGATTCTCCCTTGGCCTTTCTGACTGTTTGTACCTAGCCTTACAGGTCAAAAGATGTGGGGAAGCTGCAGGACAAGAATCTGCAACAATTGTAGAGGACCACAGCTCCAACCTAAAAAGGCTGTAGAATGATGAGTAAAGTAAGGACATAACATACAGGTTTTAATATTTTCCCTGGATCTGTATACTTTATGTTCCAAAGTAAAAATTAATGGTTTTCAGAAACTCTATGCAAAGTCTGTTTTGGTCTATTTCCTTATATGCATTGGAAGAGTGAAACTATAGCCCAGAACATCCACAGAGCTGGAATGTTGAGAGTCAGCATGTTTAAGCTGCTGGTATAACTGAGAGGTGAGCACTGTCTCTGCAGGCCCAAGGTGAATGGGCAAGGCTCCTTTTCTATAGAGTGATATAGAAACTGACCTGTCTTGCTTGAGAAATGAGTCAGAGCAGAGAAGTTGAGGACGGAATTAGTGCTGCAGCCTACTGAGAGTCATGGAAGGTTTGAATATGTGGGTCCAGATTAGGTACTAACATAGGTGTCACGTATGGGAAGGTACAAGAGGTACGTGCCCCCCTGAGAGCGCTGGTGCCCCGACGAGTGCTCTGGCAGGTAAAGGGGCATGGTCCCTCTTGAAATTGGCTGCTGGGGGACCCCCCCCTGCTCCCCGGTTCTGCTCTGCTCATGTCCCCCAGAACTGGGAGGCACCAGTCACCCATGGGTACTAGCCTTACTATCTGGCAAGGGTCCTTTCAAGGGAAAGCTTGAAAACATCTGAGACATGTAGTATTGGCTTCCTTTCTTCCAGAAATGTATTCACATCCATTACTAAAATGTAAAGCAGCTTTTAAAAAATGTATAAAAATAAATAATGAGACATCTATTTCCCTAAGGGCCCAGAGCAAATAACAGCTACTTGGGTATAGAAAGACATCTAATAAACTGACACTTAAAGGAAAAAGTAATAAAGAAAGAAAAGAAAAAGGCAAGTTTGTTTCTAAAAAGTCGCATCTTAATTTTATTTATATATTTTCATCCTCTATTTAAAAAAAAAGATGGCCTCAAGCTGATATGCTGTTTGTGTTTAATTAAATCTGTGTTAATTTTATCTTTAGGGTCCAACTTTCTTTCACTCAATTAACCATGACCACCATTCAGCAGTTTGAATCTAGCTCAAGTCAGCAGGGATTGAATTTGTTACCATCTAGTGGTTGGTTGATAATTGATCTGAAATGTATTTTGTGATCTCAGTCCAAGACTGTCAGAGACTGTTTACAAACTTTAAATTCATATATACAACTTTTTTAAAAGGCCACCTATTTTCACAAACAAGGAAGTGTCATTAAAATTATCATTCTCAGGCATCAAACAGAGTGAAAGAAAGTAGTAGAATAACATGTCTGCAAACCGTGTAAGATAATGATCCAATTTTAACATCTCTAGTTTTGATGTAGGAATTATCAGGTGATATTCTATAGCCTGTGGTATGCAGGAGGTCAGGATATATTATTATAATTGTTCCTTTCTGGTCTTTAAAATCTAAAACTCTATGAAAAGGCACTGAAGAAATATTTGTTCAGCTGTAGGGAAGGATACAAAGTTGTATCTGAAAGGTGTGCCGAGTGCTGATACTTTTTTAATAATTGCAAACAATTCTAAAAGCATTTTATATTCAATGTTGTCCTATTTTGTAATATACATTTCAGAAACAAATTGAATTACTGTCAAAAAGCACTGAAAATACATGTCAGAGTCAGCAAGGTAAAGGTCAAGAGCTCCTCTTGTTGGAACCAGTCATGACATTTTCACAATGTGCCTTTTTTAGCATGGTACCTTTCAACGCTTAAGCTTATCAAAAGGCAGGCTGAGGCTGTTCTCAACTTGGTTCCTCATATAGTGTTCCTAGCCAGAAACAGCAAACTCACAAAATTCAGAGGTAATCAAAATAAAGGAAGTAGAAAACCAAACTTCTGAGAAGCTTAGTCTATCATCTTGGCTAAGTACAGACAGTCAAAACAATCGTCACAGGTTAGTCGAAACTGTGTAGCTTGAACCAATAAAGTGAACTTTATTCACTTTTAATTCTGGAAATAAAACCACATGCCTGCAGTGGCCCAAGCCAGAAGACTGTGGGCACTAGAGTATGCCTCCCTGCTTGGCCAGAGCAGATAGCTTGGGCCAAGGCTAGCCCTGCCCACCATACAAAGGGGTGTTTGCAGGGGAGGTGCAAAGCATTCTGGGATGCTGGGGGACTGTAAAGTAACTTGAATATGGAGGCGACCCAGGACAGAAGGTCAATAAACCTATTTAACAGTTAAGCCTGATCCTATCAGTTATGTCTGATACTACATCCAATCTGGTTTATCTTAAACTAGTTTCAGCCATTTTGAAAGTAGTTTATGTGCACTGAACTTCTGTTGTGTTATAGAGTTTAACTGGTTTCTGATCACTTTCTGAAGTTTCTGTCCCCAGCCCTTATTCTCACTCACCTACAAGGTGTATTCCCTGCTCCACCCCCTGTGCCTTAAGGGGATTGCAGCAGGGTCTGCCAGCCCTGACCACCACCTCAGCCGCTCGCTCCCTACATAGGGCAAGCGGCAGGATAAGCCCCTCCTGCCTCCTCTACCAGATGCTGGAAGGAGGAGGAATAACCCCCCTTCCATGTCCCCCTGCCTAAGGGGCCATGCCAACTGGGCTCTGGTCACACCCTGACCCAGCTGCTGGAGCAGCAAGGTGGGAGCGACCATGATGGGGGTAGCAGCCCCTGTCCTGGTGTTCAGCAAGTGTAAGCCTCTTCCCAGTGTGGGGGCCATGAGTGGGGGTCAGAGCTGCAACAGACTGCGCAGGGTGAGCAGTGGTACTGGGGCTTGGAGAGGGCCATAACCCCCCAAACCACTCTAGCACCACTGCCACCGCTCACCCCGCACAGTCCACAACAGCATCCCTACCCCACAGTGTGCCCCCCGCCCCCACTGGGAAGAGGCTCATACTCTAGGATACCATAATAGGGGCTGTTACCTTGGTCATGGTCGCTCCCCCGTTGCCACTCCAGCTGCACGGGCAGGGCATGGCCAGAGACTGGCTGGTATGGCCCCTTAGGCAGGAGTGCAAGGAGGGGGGTTATTCCTTCCCTCTGCCCCTGGGGGACCGCAGCAGGGTCTCCTCATCCCGACTGCCACCACTCACTCCCTGTGCAGAGCGAGCCGCAGGATAAACTCCCCATCTGCTCCCTCCACCAGATGCTCTGGCTGTGCCCCACCCTGCCGCCAGAGCAGCAAGTGGGGAGTGACCATGATGGGGGCTGCAGGCCCTGTCACGGTGTCCCACAGCATGAGCTTCTTCCTGGAAGTGGGGCTGTGCTGCGGGGAAAAGCTGCCACGGACTGTGGGGGGGGTGGCAGCAGCGGCACTAGGACGGCTTGGGGGCTATGGCCATGGTAGCTCTAACCCTTCATTCATGGCTTCCCTGCCGGGAAGAATCTCATGCTCCCCAGACACCATGGCAGGGGCTGCTGCCCCCATCAAGGACCCTGCCCCCTTGCTGCTCCACTGGCAGGGCAGGGGTGCAAACACAGCCTGGCCAGCATGGCCCCTCCTGCCTCCTCTGTGTCTTGCAGAGGGGGCTTATCCCACTGCTTGCCCAGCACAGGGAATTAGTGAAGGCAGCCATCAGGGTGGGCAAACCCCCTGCAGTCCCCCAGGGGCAAAGGGGACAGAGGGGGGAATAACCCCCATCCCTGTCCCTCACCTAAGGAGGCCATGCCAGCTGGCATCTGGCCATGCCCCCACTGCTGCGACAGTAAGGGAGAGCACCCACCAGACACCGGCTTGGGTCTGTGGGACAGGGTCACTGACCAGCTTGCTCCAAGATACTGCCGGGGCTAGCCATGCCCCCACCACTGAAGCAGCCAGTGGAGAAATGCAGGTCCGTGCTGATGGGACAGGGGAGGGCGGGGGGGCATGAACCTCTTCCCTGCTCCCTTCTGGGGACAACATCTGGCCAAGCCCCCACCCCTGCCTGTCCCAGCTCTGGCCTGGAAACAGAGAGGCAGGGCCAGCCCTGCTTCAATGGAGCAGAGAACACAGTCCAGAGAGGATCCCAGGATGCTGTGGGAGTCTGACTTAACTTAAACCAGGAAGGGGTCTGGGACAAAAGTTGCATAAACTGGTTTGAGCTCAATCAGTTAAGTGTGATACTACATTCAACCCTGTTTATCTCAAACTGGTTTTGGCCATTTTGAAACTGGTTTATGTGCACTGAACTTATGTTCTGTTACAGTTTCTGATCGCTTAAACTAGTTTATGTGTAATGTCTGTCCTTAGCCAGGGAGTCTAGGTTTCTAGGGTCCAGGACTCTACTGCAACCTTTCCATAAGGACCATCTCAGCTAGGGAGGTTTCCCAACTTCCTGCCACAGAATCAGAAGCCCAGATGCCTAGTTGGTAGGGGTGTGCAAAACAGGCTGTATTCAATTCAGATTCGACCCAAATTAGGGACAGTAATTTGATTTGTTGATTCAGATCACTGTCCCCGATTCGATTTGGCTGAATCCAAATCTGAAGATTTAATGCTAATTTGGAGAATCACTGATTTGGCCATAGACACAGCTTTAAATGTTTTTTCTCTATACCTCGAGGTACCAGGTATGACCGCTGTGATGCTGAGGCAGATGGAGCATCTCACAGGAACGCGGAGGGGGGGCCTGCATGCTTGGCAGTGAACCCGGAAGTGGACCGGAGGTATTTCCAGTCCACTTCCAGGTCTGCTTGGGGGCCCTCCCATGTCCTCCTGGCTCGGCGATCGGCCACAAGGGGACCCCAGGTGCCCCTCCAGACCCAGGAGGCACCAGCTGCCCAGCCAGCAGGGTGCAGGGGGGCCCCCCGGCAAGCCCGGAAGAGGACCAGAAGTGTTTCTGGTCCACTTCTGGGTCTGCTGCCCAAGTACACTGGGCTGACAAGTACACTTCTCAGGGAACAAAACACATTTGTTTCAGTATGATAACAAACAGAGTGGCAAACAGAATGACAAGAACACTGGAGGGTGAAAGTGGAGGAAGAAAAGGAAAAAGAAGAGAGGAACATTTATAAAAGAATGTGGAGACAAATTAATGGAAACAAGCAAAGAGAAAATAACTTTAAAAAGAAAATAAAAAAGGAAAATACAGAAAACAAAACAAAAATATTTTTTCCATATCTAAAGAAACATAACTGAACTTGCACAAACCCTTCCACAACTTAATAATATTTTCAGTGGCTCCCCATTTTGATTAAAACAATTAAACTTAGCAAACAGTTTTTCAGCATGGGAAGATTTTTTTCCCCATTTCTTTCTACTTAAATTTGAAAGAAAGAGAGACTTATTTATAAATAGAATTTAAAAAATATATTCTATTTAATGTTCCATTATCTAACCATTCAAAAAAACCCTGAAAGTAGCTATATTTTCTCATATACAACACATGTCTGATATTTTTGAAAGGCAGAATGAAGAAAAAAAAATTCCTTGCAGTATGTCAGTGAGTAGCAACAGTTAGGGAGCTGTGCAGACTTTACTTTTGTTTTTGCCTAACTGAAGCTTAAGCAGCAGAAATTGATGTTACTATATTTCTTTGTGTGTGTTGTATGCAAGAAAATATGGCAGTCTGTAATGCTTTTATGTTCCCTACATATTCACATGATGAAACAATCAATATTAAAGAGTATATTTTTTGTTCATAATACAAAGAAATCATTCATCTTTTAAAAACAGTGAAAGAAAAATCTCACATGCAAAAAGGCAAAACTTAGTCAATACCATAACTGAGACCTTGGTAATACATATGACAGATAATTTTTTCCAGTACATGCATTTCTCCAAGCAGAAATATGTTCAGTCTACAACTACTTTGAGTTTACAATTATATTAAAATTTACACTTAAGCAACAATTGTTTGAAGCAAGTAAGCTATTGACATAGGAAAGAAAACAGAAAAGTCAGCAGTGTCAGTACATATAACCACTACAATCAGTAACAAGAGTTCTAACATACAGTACATGGGCCTATCTACAGCATCAACTAATGCATATTCTCATGTTTAACAGGACTATACAAGTTTTTTTCTTTAAAATACTGGTGCATATTATTTTTGTTAGCAATGCCTACAATGTCAAGCAAGGAGTCAAGCCATTTTGCTAGGCACTGCACACACAAGGAAAAAGATGGCTGCAGCTCCACAAAACTTGCACTATTTTAAACACGAGTCAACAGGTGGGAATAGACAGATGGAAAAGGAGAGCACAAGTTAACAATGAGAAAATTAAATAAATATCAGTGTAATAAGGAGCAACCATAGCGCACAAGCTGCCTAGCCACTGCCAACTATACTGTAGGCATCCCAACACAGGAGAGTTTAAACTTTCAAACTTATAATACTGAACTGTCTAACTTATAATAGAGAGAGCTTGTAGAAATCCCCATGTTTAAGTTGCCTAAGACTTCCTGTTATACCAGATTTTTTGCAACTCTTTTTTAATATGTTCTCACACCTCCATTATTTGCAACACCCATTTTCAATTTGGCAGGGAGAAAAATGGGGCCTAAGAAATGCCTTTGCCTTGTACCATAAAATTCTGTTTAGGTTTTGATTAAATTTAAACTTTTGGAAGTCAGAATTTCCCTTCTGTGGCTTGTTTTTTTCTGAAGAAAATGTTGTCAGCTTGCCAAACTAATTATTGAATGCACAAATATTCTAAGACCTGACAGACACTGACAACCACATCAGCAGTGGCAAACGATGACATGGTTTCTGAGAATGCCTAGGAACTGCTGGAGCAACAGCAGTGAAGGGAAAAGGAAAAACAATCAGGTCATAGTCCCCCTCCCATCAGCCCTTAAACCCAGATCCTGGCCCAGGCAGCCCACCTTCTAACTCTGTGATAGCAGCTTTCTGCTGCCAACTAACATGCATAGTTGGCACCAGAGGTTGGCAACAAAGGTTCAAAGTTCAACCCTTTCCATGATGAGGAAGGTAGCTATTGTAAGCTATTTTGTCTTTTCCTTCTGGCAATCATATGGAATTCCATTGGAAATGTCACTGAATATTGTAAAGCTGAAAGGTCACACACACAGAATTTTGGAAAACACCAAAAACATTTATTATTAGATTGCAAACTTAAGCAGTCCAAAAATAGTGAAATGCCAGAAATGAAACTGAACATTCAATCTTAATTTAGCCCTCCTGCAGGTGCACACTAGAAAATAGTCTTTAGTAACAGGATCGTTTTTCTCTCTCTCATTCAGTGTATAGGACATTATGTACAGGATATACAAAAGGAAGACTTAAAGATGCATGAGCAACCCTAAATTAGCATTTCCAAATTTTCAAGCCCAAGGCTCTGCTGCCTAAAAACATTATTTTAACATTTTTTCTAGCAATTTTTAAAGATGCACTTCATTTAGGAAAGATATCACTACCTAACATGCCAGAAAGAACTGGATGCTTGGAAGCAGTATCTCAAAGCATATGTATTTAATTTTGATGTGCTTAGGTTCTTTTTTGATAAATATTCCAAATAATCAAACTTTGTGATATATTGCTTTTTTGATTGCTAGAGCCTCTTTCCATTGTATTTCTTATGGTAACAATTCTGCAAACTCTCTTTTGGAGCCACTAGGACAGATGAGGAAAACAAAGCTTCACTCCTCAATGTCTTTTTTTGTTTCCTTTGAAGGCTGAGGGCTTCCCAAGAACACTCCTTCCTTGCAAGAACATATGTTAGTGTCATAGAGGTCTAAAGCCCCCCGAAATTGAATTTATATTGCTGTTTCCTACCTGTGCAGACACACACACATACAAGAACCACCCCTGGTTTCGGGACAAACCTTAAAATTTCAGCCCAAAAGTTGTAAATTCTAAAATGTAAATTATTAAAAATGAAGAATTAGAATAGAAACTATTATGCAACCTTAAGCACAACAGTCCCTGTTGGTCCATAAGACTTTGTTAACGTGCCAATGTCTTTCCATTATGATGGGCAAAGTATCCAATGTTATTATAATAAAACCGCTGTAGTTAATATCATGGACTTTAGATAAAAAAAAGAAGATCTAACTCTCAGAGTAAATCTTGCTTCGAAAGCATTTATTGATCTTCCCTTTGCAGCACACTTCACCATTTCTGTAAAGCAATACTTTGGGGGATGGTGATGCAGGCGATGAATAAGTCACAATGGCAAGGGGGTAATAAATAATGACTGACAGATTTTTCCCAAGGATACAGCTCTGGTCTCCACAGTATAAAGATAACGTTAAAAGGTGACAGGCAACATGGATATATCCAGCACCAAAATAATGACTGGAAACCTGGAGTACCTCTAAAGGAAGTATAGTAGAATGAAAGAAAAACCAAGGGAAAAGAAAGATTAATTAATGAATTAAGGCAAACAGTTACAAAGGTATGAGTATCAAAGCTTTGGATAAGCACAAACACTTTAAGAGTCAAAAATCAAATTAAAAAAAATGTTTAACACGTGTATGTTTATAAACACATACACAAAGGTATATACATACATATGTATCTTCAGATAAACCCTTTACATGTTTTAGCAAATGGACCACAGACACAGAAGCTAAAGAAAACCAAGGAAAAAAAAGCTATACTAGATTCTTCAATTAAGCTACTTTCAGCGACAAGACTTTTGATATGCTATGCCTTCTTGGTATACAATGCCATCATTGTTTTAGACACCAAGACAAAAAGAGGCTAGTATAAAACCTTATCAAATAGGGTATGTGCAACATGACTGACTATTTAGAGAACGAATAAGCCACAAAGTAAGGAACAACAGGAAAATATCTGACTGTGGACAATATGGAAGAAAGCAAGCAAAGATGACAAGAAAAGGCAGAACACACAGAAGCATTAGGAAAGGAGGAAAAGCATTCAGTTGTGTTCCATCTTTCACACTTCATCATTTAGTGACATTTTACTACAGCGTTGAGAAAACTACCGTAGCTCCCACTGCACTGCTTAAAAAATATACATGCCTCTAAGCTTAATAAAACTGAAATGCTAATTTTTGTTTTTTAAAAATGCTATGACTTCAAATATTCCCTCTCATGGAATTAGTCACCACAGAAAAATATAACAATACAGCCTTTTAAAACATGACAACAAAAACTCAACATGGACTCTTGAAAATTCTTCGAAAAAAGCATCCTGTCATGTTGTTATGCAACATTCCATTTTTACCTTTTTATATTTATATAGATTCTTTTAACTGTGTCTTAGTCATAATATACAAGGAAGGTATTAATTGGGAATAAAAATAAACATATTCTTCAGATTTTTAATGTAAAAGAAACCCATAATATAAAATCTAAATAACTTTTGGTCTTCTAAATCAAAAAAGTATTGGAAATTAAAATTAAATATCTTTTCAATCACACACTTGCAAATTTAACTCAGCTCAAATTTAATAAAAGGGGCACATAAAAATGATTCAGTGGTTAATCTTGGATAAGTTCTTTGAAAACAAGAATTAAGTGGTCTACAAAATTAAAATACACTCTAAATAAATTTATTTTCTTCATGAAATATTTCTTTCACTCTGAAACCACAAGTTTCCTCTCATAATCCACCTAGATGAAATATCACATAAGTTTTTTAAGGTTTCTTTTTTTTGGTAGCGTTGTAAAATAATCATTGACATTTTAATTAAAAAAAAAAAAAAAAAGAAATGTATGTAGAATAAACAGGACATTTCCTGTAAGAGTCTGCAGTGGCCGCTCTGTCACTTCTTTGTACAGTCTTGGTAAATTATGCAGGTTTCTCACTAGACAGAGCAGCTATAATTCACCATCTCCAATAATGTAATCTACATTTATCACTATTTTAATTAAACTGAATTTAATTTGCTACTCTCGTTGCAAGAAAATATACCTTATTCCATTTTTTCAATACACAACATCTTGACCATCTTAGAGGTTACATTTTAAAATTAAATATGTTTCCCCACTGTAAACTGGACCTTACCTAAGAAAAGAAGGTTGTATTTGCCTTCTTTATTCAAAAGAAAATCATTTAAATGAATAGAAATGTCATTATACTGGGAAAGTTCCCATTGGCTTTACCTAAAAAAGGTATGAGTGCTAAAGGAGGTGGACTGATAGCATGCATCTAAAACATTTAAAATGGAGCTTAAAATATTAGTTTAATGCACTAGAAAGAAAATTCAATCTACCCGCTTACACTGCTGGTCAACATCTGACATTTCTTCATTATGTACCAATATTATCTGTTGGGTCACTTTAAAAATTAGAAGACTTTACAAGAACAACTGCAGAATTCTTATGTAATCCTTGGCATTCATGTAAACAAACAGATGCTCTAAATTTGGCTTGTATCCTAAAAGCCAAGGGAAACATATAAAGGTAGCTCAAAACACAGTATTAAGGACATAAAATGAACATGAGTAGTTATTTTGTTCAGAAACGTCTCTCACCTTTTTTAACTTCTGTAATCTATAGCAGCCCCAAAACAATAAATAGACTTTGGGGCACATCTCCTATATTATCTGGCACTCACTAGGTGCCATAATTGATGCTTCCAACAGCATTCCAGTATATAAAACCATGTATGTTAGTGAAAAGTGAAGACCTGATATAACTAGAAGCTAAAGATTATCCATAAGCTTGGTAGGCAAAAATCAAAGCTTCTACTCATTACTCTTTCAAAGCACCTCACCTCTGACCAGAAGGGGCCATTTTAATTTAGTCTTCATTTATTATCAGATCTCAAATACTGCCAAGAGTGGTTTGTGACACAGAATACTATCTACTACAAATGAAACTCCTATCACTTATGACAGAAAAACATGGTACAAAGCTGGTGCATTAAACAACCTACTCTTCCAAAAGTATTAAGGGATGTGGGCAGTCATGTTTAACACAAATCATCAGAGATACAGGAATGTTTTGAATAGCCATCAATGGTTACATCATTAAAGATAATTTACTGCAATGACTTATGATTTTCAATTCATAGAAGTGCATTAAGAGTGTGTTCTACACTTAAATTAACACTCCCCATCATAAAATAAAGCCATTTAACTTTTCATAGAGTGACTTTTATGATGCTGTTAAAGTGGGAACTAATTGTAGTTAAAACATTTATTTTTAAAAGGTCACACCTTTTTATTGTAGCTGAAAATATTTAAGTGGGATCGTGGCAGTGTGTGTGTGTGTGTGTGTGTGTGTGTGTGTGTGTGTGTGTGCACGCGCACACCCATGCATATGAGAGAATATGTTTTTAAGTACAAGCCCCATTCAGTAAGTCTTACTTTTAGCATGGAGAAAAATGCAGAATAAAAAATTGTTTGCATATTAAGTTATAGTGAGATATACAAATAAATCTAAATTACAAATTAGTTTGGAAGACAAATCAATGCTAATGAACAACAATTACTTCGGCCACTGTGTGAATTACTACACTATCACTACAGTTTAGTGAACTTACTAAAACTTAGGGATTCAATTCAGGAGCAAGTATGAGTTGCAGGCAGACCATGTAAGGTTCAGTTAAGTAGTGCAGATAAACACAAAAAGCCAAGTTTAAAATTGTTTAAATGTGAAATTCTATATCAAGCAAAAGCTTCAGGAAGTGCTTGTAGAGCTCAGAAAATTCCATCTACCTTAAACTGCTAAAATGAATATCTGATAAAATTAAAGAATTGCAAGTGAATAATGACAAGAGATATCTAATAAATCTGAAAGAAGGTTCAGAGTGGTCTCTTTTCCCCTGCTTCATTGCAAAGCATGCAATAGTCTCAAAATGTTTCCTTAAAAAAATAGGACTCATCTGTGCTAAAAATAAAGCTAACGTTGTGTTCTTTACCTGAATGCTCAAACCAGATGCATTTGGTAAAAACTGCTTATCGACAAACTACAGAGGGCACTGTTGTATCAACTTTGGAGCTTTACAGTGGTAGTATGACCCAAGAAAACTGTCAAAAATCCAGTGTTTGGAGGATGCAAATAAACTAAACCTAATACAAGAGTAAGGCAAAAGGCAAAAAGATTGAAGTGATATTTCTGGAGGACTGAACTTAAAAAAAAAAAAAAAGAAAGAAAAGAAAAGAAAAGAAAAGAGGAAAAAACTTCACATAACAGACTGTCAGACTGAAAGGAATACTGCAATGCACACATTTGGCATTTTCCTTTGTAGCGCTTCCCATCAAAAAGGTAACGAATCACAGCACCTCCTTATCCTTTGCAAACAGCAACCTATTACTGGAATCCTGGTCACAATCAATATGAAAATGAGTATGGACTGTTATGCAATTCTTCTATAATTCTATCAACAAGAAGAATACCTTCTCACTGAACAGGTTGTTGAAAAGCCCAATTCTATGGTTTTTGTTTTGTTTTTAGAATGGCAACTACAAATCAATCATTTCTATTCTAAAAGGGGTACTGCTTGGAAAATATATATTGAATGAAACTCAAGCCTTTTAAGAAGAAATATAATTCAAATATACTGATCAGCAACAACGTATGTCCAGTTCAGCACAGCAGAAACAAATTATTGTTACATTTATGCAGTCATCTTAAATTATACTAATTCTGTATTTAGGTAAAAAATACTTTATAAGAAGTGTAAGAGAGAAATGCTTATGAAGAAAAATTTGATAAATGCTTTATTGTTCAATTTGATGAAACTCTCCTGCCCCTGATTACAACTTATTGGAACTAACCCCTGATTACATTTCATTAAATTCTAATAAATTTTAAAATGTACATTACTGTTGGTTAATGAGGGTAGTGTAAACAAAATGAAACAGCCAGTTACCTCAGCAAGAGTAACATGTATTTTTAATTATATTTTTCATTTTTATCCTTAAAAAGCATACTGAAATTGTCAACTAGGAAATCAAACCTGAACAAACTGGCGTGTTTACATGAGACATTTACTGAGGAGTAGCGCCACAGTAAAACGTCACCAGCTACACGTACGATGTTATTAGGAAGAAGTAAACTAACTCTGCTGTAGGACAGTATTGCCAAACACAAAGTACTATCCTATGGCAGAATTATTTACTCCGCCACAACACATACGTTGATGCTGTCACGGCTGGCTGGGGCACAAGGGTGCTTCAGTCTGGGAGGTGCCTACCAGCTAGCCCTGCACTGAAGCACCCTCTGCAGCACACTGAGCTAGGTTGGAGAAGCCCCAAGCTGGCAGCTGGAGCTGCTCTGGCCCAGCTCAATGTGTTGCAGTCCTGCAGGCATGTGCAAACAGTACACCTGGAAGCAATAAACTCCAGCTAGAACAGCATGTAGACATGCCCACTGCCTCCAATGTAATTCATTTAAATCTGGGAAGAAGACAGTGACTGGTCAGTGCTGAAGCACAGTAGTGTACCTCAAGCAGGCTGGTCGCAGTAGTAGGAAAGACCTCAGGGTTTTGTTTTGATTTTTTTATGAACGTTAGCTCTACCTATTAGGAAAGCCAAAGAATGGGCTACCAAACTGCATTCAAGCTACATATAAATCTGACAAAGCAAACAGCTGTTTATGAATGCTTATGCCTCTCTGAATTAATCTATTAAGTGCCCTGTTTTCTGCCAGTATAAATATAAGAATACATTCTCAGAAAAAAGGCAAAAATGTTCAAGTGACCAGAAGCATGCTATTGGGAGACAAAGTAGAAAACTGTTTATCAACTACCAGTGTTTAAAGTGACTAACAATAGACATTTCTTGGCAGCATGCATTTTCAGAAATGTTTGAAACATACTGGTATAAGTGATACAGCTATGGAAAACACTGCATTCCTAGGCCTCCAAGTGGAGAGAGATCAACATAAGACCAGAACAACACAAAAAACTATGAATTTGGCCAACATATAACATGTTCAGCAAATCAGAACCAAAAGTGGCACCAGCCAGAGAAAAACTAGAGGATATATGTGTTTGCAAAACATTTCCATGCTTTGTTATCTTGAGTTCTTAAGTAGACCATGAAACATAAGGACTAATCCAAAATCTATAGAAGTCAAAGGAAAAATCTGAAATTATTACAAATTTGAATTGATCACTTCACTATTAAATTAAAAGCTGTGTGATTATTAAAGAAACTGTACATTTCCAGTTCATTTAAATTCACCATGTAGCGGCCCATTTTCTGCTAAGGGAAGACTGATTAGACAATAACAACATTAACAAATTTCACCTTATTATGTAAACAAAAACCCGCTTCTGTTTTATTCCAATAAATTATTAATTCATAATCTTTGTTTGGCCAGTATCTTTTTAAACTAATAGTTTTTATTAGGTATTAGTATTAGTTATGTATTAGCTAGGACCTCATAAATAGGAGGAATATATTTTTAATAAAAGCTGAACATGCATCCTACAAAAACTTGAATAATATAAATGAAGTTAATTATTGAAGGAATACATAGTTTCTATCAAAAAATAAATGCATTTTAATTTGGAGAAATGCTGTTCTCCATTCTTATTTTGACAGGCCTGCAATTGGTTCCAAATGCTTCCATTATTGAGGCTGTTGAATCTACGCATGTCACTTTGAGAACAATTCCAATGCAATCCAAGAAAAAAAAAGTTTTGATAACTTTTACAAAATTGATTTGAACAATTTAATTTTTCCATTTAGTTACAATGCTGAGTGCCAAAATGTTAGTATATAACTTTCTAAATATTCAAGTTATTTAACAAGATCTGTAAGGTTACTATCTCCCTATCCAATGCAGCATATTAAAGCAAATTTTAGCTAACTAATTTATTCAAAGCTTGATTGCAAGCAATAGCTACTAGAAGAAATACAGCATTGTTGATTCATATACAAGCATTTCACTTAACTACATTGGATAATAGCAGTGCTCCTAAAGAGTATAAAAGCAAAGTGATTAGCAGTCATTACTGTTAATTAGTGTTCACTTTACATTGATAGGGATGAACCTCGTCTGTGCTAAATGAATGGAAAGTTTCTATCTGAAGGTTTGCCAAACCTGGCCTAGGTAAGTACTGAAATAAACAGTCATCTACCAGTAAGCAGGAAGAAAAAAAAACACCAACCTAGAGACGGATCAGCATCCAATTAGTGAGACTCAGTTTTTAAACAGGAAAAGGTTTGAAGGGAATGAGTAAAACTGGAAACTCATACTTCACATTCTGCAATCTCACTGATAAAAGGAGGAAATGTGTGTTTATCAAACTTGCTGTGAGTGCACAGTTCATTTGGCGTCCTGTAAACAATTCCTGGCTGCCCATTTCCAAATGCATGTGAGAATTTTGCGGACCCAGAACATCATATTCAGCAGGCAAGGTCACACTAGAGATGCCCTGGAAATGGGAAATTAGGAAAACCTGGCAATCAGAGGTTTAAGCCTGACCAGAAAAAGCCCTAAGGCTTGCTTACCATCTTTCACCACTAGCCTAGCTGTCTCTGCACATTCAGGATTAACCCAACAGGACTTGGAGTGAAGGAAAACAATTCCACACACGTAACAAGGAGAAATACACTGGCTTTCTTGTTTACACAAAGTTTGACATTTCTCACGGTAAGAAGCCACCTCTGAAATGCTACTTAAGGATTCTCCTCCAGAAGGAAAACAGAACCCTCCATTTCATATAAAACAGAAAGCAAGGCTGGCCTCCCGTTTATTAGCAGGTTTCCTCATTCCTCCCCTCCACCTACAACACACACATACACACACAAATTCTGGCTAAAAAAACAAACTTCAACATATAAACAAAAACAGAAGTAAAATATAATTTTACATAAAGCTAGCCGCCTGACTACTTCCCTTCTTGGATTAGTAAACCAATGGACTCACTGTTAATAACTATTGTAAACCCTATTACAAGTGATGTTCTGCTCTAAAACTAACAAAAGAAAAATTGCTGGCCAGTAAGAATCAATCATGACATGGTTGCCCATGGATAATGGAAGATTCTTGCAGGACAAAACCTAGTCATTCTAAAAGGGATGAGACGTTACTGTTTAATGCACAAAAAACACATGCAGTCCTTTGTGCTGAAACATTTATACCTTAAGAAAAAGTGCAATTATTTACTTCTCTCCCACCACCAGTCAAGGGTTTCATTGCCCAAAGCATCACTGTTACCATCCCAGCAAAACATCCACAGGAGTTTTTAACAGATACTGTGAATAGCAAGTTTGCCTAATCAATATGATTAGTCCCATCCCTAAAAATAACTACTTTATAGTGTTTCTCAATGCTGCTCTATCAAACTAAGCACTACAAATATAATTGTAGATCTTAATGACTGCACTGCATACAAAAGTTAATCTATCAAAAAAAAAAAATCAAACCTATAGCTCCCATTGGTTTGTAATTGCTTTAAAGTCTGGACAAATCTATGGCTAATGTCTTCACAGAACTGCATAGAAAGAGACCTGCTACAATTTCTATGTTCTGCAATTTTAACTAGAAATATCATGTAGGTTTAAAGGAGTCAGTATACAGATTCAACACTTATCCAATATCAAAATGGTAATAGAGAACAATAACCTAGGTTCTGAGAATGGAGAAATGGAGTGTGGGCCTCATGGTATGGGGCCTGTCCTATATTTCTGGTCGTTCATTTCTCCATTAGTAGAGAGGGGAAGGTATTTACCCACCTAAGAGTTTATAGGTTGCTCAGCTAATTAGGTGTAAAGAACACTGAGGTTGTAAGGTTAAAGACTGTAAAAGACTGTAGATTGTATTAATACAAACACAGCAATTTATGCGAACCTAAGAGGTACAGTTACATTCATCAAATTCTCCTTTCAGTATTGTAGTATCATCTTTCCACTCACAAATGTGTAAGTACAGACAGTGAAGTATACTTTCTTCTCAGTGCCCACATGCAACGTGACTCAGAGAAATGTTAGCATCACTAAGAGAACACTGCATGGCATGAACTATTACTTAATTTTGAAAGGGAAGGTCATAATGAATTTAGCAACAGAATCAATGCTTTGAAAAATCCATATCTTAAGACAAAAAAAGGGAGACAAATACTTTGGTTTAAGTACCTATAGTAGTATTTTAAGTTGATCTATGGGACAAACCTTTAAAAACACTTTTAAAAATTGTGAATAACTCAAAAACACACTGTAAATAACATTTCAGATAGACAATGAAGAACTTTAATATTGTCCTAGAATGTTTGATCAAAGAAAAACAGCATGGTTAGCTAGTGATTCAGCTGTACAAATATTTAACTATACGTTCTGCAAATAGACTGTGCTTTAAATCCAGCAACACCAATGGCTAGTTCAACAACAATATAACTGTTGAAATGAGTCTATTGTCACAATACAAAATACTCAGCATTTGTTTATCATGATTCTATTAGTAGCTATACTGGTACATAATATAATATGTATTACATATTATTTATAATTAGTATATTAATATTACATACTTGTCCTAGGAAACACGTTACATAATTACCAATCAGAAACAGTTTACCTACATCCTGGCAGCATTATACCAAGAAGTTTGGACTTTTATTAGACATATGCAGCCTTCTTGATAATAGCTATAATATATTAGTAAGTTGTGTATTGGGAACTAGTTGGTCATTAACTCTATGGTTCATCTTTTTGTACACTGTTAAAATTTACAGTCATCATTGAAAAATAATACACACACAGTCTCCAAACTGAAACTCCAGACAATTCAAATATTATGAAATAACAATAGTTAAAAAAAAACAAAAAAAAACAAAAAACTTCTAGCTTTATGTCAACAATACACAAGCTATAACACTTTCACATACTCTAACCTAAACTACTTCAGACTGGAAAAAAATTAAATATATATGGAAATAAGAACACATTTTTAGAGGTGCACTGATACATCAATCTGATGTCGGATTGGCACCAACATAAAGAAAATTGATTGTATTGGAAATCGGCCTGATGTGGCCAATAATTTGGCCAATAAATACCCGTGCATGCACGCAGCTGTAGCACAGCATGCAGACAGCAAGGAGTACAGTCCGGCAGCATGGAGAGTTGCGTGAAGCCACTAAGTCTGTTGTGATGGAAGAGTTGGGGAGAAGGAGGAATGAGGGAGGCAGATCAACACCCTCGCGGTGATGGAGGGAGTGGGGCAGGGACTGGGGCTGCCCAGTCGGGGTGAGGCATGGGATGGAGCCACGGCTCATCTGGGAGAGCACGGGGTGGGGGGCAGCTCCTGCCACTGCGTGCATCCTGGGATGGCATGGGAGGGGTGTGCCCCCAGATCTGCATGGGAGGGGGCAGGGGGCTAGGGCCAGGGCTGCGCTGGGCTCTTCCCAGCATGTGGGGTTGCCCTTAAGGCTGCGCTTGGGGCAGGTGGTGGCACCAAAGTCTGGGGTTGCTGCAGCCCCCCCCCATAACTTCCCTTCCAGCACTGCCACCGCCACAAGCAGAGCCCCGACCCAACCCCCCTCACATGCCAGAAAGATCCCGGCGTAGCCCCAGCCTACAACTGCAGCCCACCCCAACCCCTCCCCCCACAAAGATCCAGGGCCACGTGCCCCCTAACCCGCGCCCCCCAGACAAGCCACGGCTCCATCCCATGCCCCTCCCCACTCCGGCTGGGCAGCGCCTGCCCCAGCCCCACTCCCTCCCTCACTGCAGGGGCCTTGATCTGCCCTCCCACACTCCTTCCATCTCCCCTCCTTGTCCACCACAACAGACTTATCAGTTGTTGGGAGCTCTCCATGCCCTGCACTGCAGTCAGACTTCTGGAGCTCCAGCAGAGGTTTCAGGTCTGCAGTTGTGTAACACAGGCTCTGGCAGAGAGGGGCTTTCACTGTGCCACAACTAAGCAGCAGAGAGAAGCAGCAGCAGTGATTAGGTCTCCCTGCCTCCAACCTGAGCAGACTCATTCCAGCTCCCTCTGCCAGAAAACATTGCCACCCCCTGTTCTAGGTTGTTCCATGACAGCAGGGGAAGGGGCCTAATATGTTATTGAGCTGTTAGTTATTGTGACATTATGCCTAATGTATACAAGATTATCAGTAGGTGTGTTAACTTCAAATGTTTATCAGTGTATCTTAATACACAAACGTGTTTTAAAAATAATTCTAAAAATACACAAATAAAAAAAAACTTCAAAAAAAATCACAGGAATTACAGGCCAATCAGCTTGACCTCAATCCCCGGTAAGATTCTGGAGAAAATTATCAAAGAGACCCTTCTTGATAAGCTGGCTGATGGCAACATCCTAGGGGAGAGCCAGCACAGGTTTATCACAGGTCGGTCTTGCCTGACCAATCTCATCTCCTTCTATGACCAGGTGGACAAGGGAGAAGAGATTGACATCATATATCTGGACTTTAAAAAAGCCTTTGATCTGGTGTCCCATGACCTCCTTACAGAAAAATTGGCCAACTGTGGCCTCAGCTACACCACAGTCTGATGGCTGGGAAATTGGCTGTGAGGTCAGACCCAGAGAGTAGTAGTCGATGGAAGTGAATCACTATGGCACTCGGTGACCAGTGGTGCCCCCCAAGGCTCTGTCCTCAGACCGGTTCTCTTTAACATCTTTATCAACGATGTGGACATGGGTGTCAGAAGCAAACTGGCCAGGTTCACCGATGACACTAAACTTTGGGGCACAGCGTCCACACCTGAGGATAGGCTACTGACCCCGGCTGACATGGATAAGCTTAGTAAGTGGGCAGATAGAAACCTGATGATGTTCAATACTGAAAAATGCAAGGTACTCCACCTCGGGGAAAAAAACCCAGCAGCACGCTTATAGGCTCGGCAGTTCTACGCTCGCTAGCACCACGGCTGAAAGAGACTCGGGGGTCATGATTGACCACAAGATAAATGAGAGCCACCAATGCAATGTCACAGCTGGTAAAGCAAATAAAACTCTGGCTTGCATCCACAGATGCTTCTCAAGTAAATATCAGGATGTCATCTTCCCGCTGTACTCGGATTTGGTGAGGCCGCAGTGGAGTGCTGCATCCAAGTCTGGGCTCTGCAATTCAAGAAGGAGGTCGAGAAGCTTGAGAGAGTCCAGAGGAGAGTCACGCACATGATCAGAGGGCAAGAGAACAGGCCCTGTGATGAGAGGCTGAGAGCCATGGGACTCCTAAGCCTAGAAGAGCGCAGGCTCAGGGGTGACCTGGTGGCTGCCTGTAAGGGGTGTGCATCAGGATCTGGAGGAATGTCTGTTCACCAGAGCACCCCAAGAGATAACAAGGACCAATGGTCATAAACTCCACCATGACCATTTTAGGCTGGACATAAGGAAAAACTTCTTTACTCTCCAAGCCCCCAAGCCCTGGAATAGACTCCCTCCAGAAGTGGTTCAGGCACCTACTCTGGACTCATTCAAGAAACGTTTGGATGTTTATCTTGCTGGGATCCTTTGACCTTAGCTGACTTCCTACCCCTGGGGCAGGGGGCTGGACTTGATGATCTCTTAAGGTGCCTTCCAGCCCTAATGTCTATGAACTCTATGAAATCATTAAATCATTACTGTTTTCTGCTGCTGACACTAAAAAACAAAACAAAAAGCTGATTCTTACTGGACAGTATTTGTGGTTTTAGCTGAAACCATTAAATCACTGGGGTATGCTCTGCCATAATTTTTAAAATAGCATTCCTTTCCTGCTTATAAGAAATTATAATGTGTGTCTAGCATATAAAGGATTTAAATTATTTGCATAATTTTTGTCAATAATATATTTAAAGTTAGCCAATTACAACACTTCTTCAGCTGATAAGCAATAGAAGATATTTTAATTGTCCTTAAATTTCCAATTCCATTACACCTTTTTCCCCCAGTATTGTGCTTTGTTCTTTGTAAGTTTTGAGCCTCTACAAAGCCCAGCACAAGTGAAACTCTCACTAAACTCAAAATAACACTGGGAATATGCAAAAATGATGGACATATAATATGCAACAAACTATAATATCTGTAATACTTCAATAATCATACTTGATGAATGGGTTCACATAAATCTCTTAAAAAGAAATTATAAACAGGATTATAAATATTTGAGATAATCATTCCAAAAGACTCAAAAAATAATCATGTCAAAAATTTCTTATGATAAAGAACTTGTCAATATTTCAAAGAAAACAAGGCCTTATTAAGAGCACGATGTATAATGAATACATATTAACATACAGGCACACAGAAGCAAAACATACATACACACACAATCCAACTAAAGAAAAGAATAAACCTTGAGAACTCTATAAAGACTGTATTAGCAAATAAAACTAGACCAAATAAAAGTCAAGTCCTGTGGGTACCCGCTTCTCACAAGACAATCACTCCCTCTCCGATCTCTCCGTTCTAATCCTCAAAGGGAACTTACAAAACACCTTCCATAGATGAGCCTACGAACTTCACTTCATAAATCTACTGGATACAACAAATCACGGACTCAATATAGTCACTGGATTTATGACATTACAATCTGCGCTCATACTCTTTTCTTTCCCCCCACCCCTTCCTCCTCTCCCCCTTCTTTTCTAGCCTTTCTCTGCCTAATTTCCTGCTATTTACTTTTTTCATAGACTGACTCTTTTCAACCTGGGAAAACTACTACCGTAGGGTCTCCCTTATTTACCTTTGGCTTTTATTCCCCCTCATTTCCCCCCTCTCCTCCCCTCCCAGCTCTACCTTGTATTTCCCTTATTTCTACCTATTTACATTCCCACTGGCATCCTGTCACACTTTTAGCTTCTTTTATTCCTTGGAGCCTCAGAACAGCAGAGACATCCTATGCCTGAAGAAAGGCGATTGCACTACTGCACCCAAAAGCATGCAAAGAACTTTTTTCCAACTACTCAGCTGGTCTAATAGAAGATATCACATCTACCCAAAGAACCTTGCCTGCCTATGCCCTTAGCTTAGACCAACACGGCTACAACCAAAAACCCAGCAAGTCCTCCATAAGTAAGTTTCCTTCATGGAGCACAAACAGTTTTGAAAAGGGGATCTGCCCAGAAGATTAGGAAAGGATAGAAACATTGACAAAACACGCAAAAGCCTGGTAAAAAACACCATCCAAGTGTAGGGTTATACGAACAATTTGCCACAGGTAAAAGGTGTGGAAAGGGTTTGCTTTACCACGCATTTGATAATCCATGATAACTGCTTGGTTGTACCCTTTGATAAGTGAAAGCTAAACTACAGGAGCTTAGACCTCAATGAAAGACTGCTAAATTACTATGGGTTAAATAGAGGCAGCACTCTAAACTGAAAATTGAGTGGACATGTCATACAATTAGCTTGTGATATTTTTAATACATGTATTAAAATCTAAATTACTTTTGTTTTCTACTAATACTTTAGGCAATTAAAAATTAATATAATTTACTTAAAATAATTTCATTCAATTTGGGCCCCAACGCTGAAACAATCAGCTTTACATTTTCCCTATAGTCAGTTTCACTTCTGACTATGGACTAGCATAAACAGCTCTTTCCAACACTATGAGGAATATTTGGGGGGTTTTTAAAACATGTTTTTATAAAATTGTTTCAAGAAATGTCAAATACTTTTCATTTCACATTCATTTTTAAATGTGGTTTGCTTTAATTTATTATTAAACAAGCACTTCTAATATAAACATACTTTACAAATTGAAAGCTAGACAGATTATGTGGTTTTCATCTAGACACACCTTTTCTAAATTCTTAGACCCAAAGCATTGGATTGGGAGAGAGGGGGAAAAGGGGGGAACCAGGATTATGTTATTTTGGACATTTCTTTCAAAGTCTTTCAACTCAAGATGTTTATATACATTTTTATATCTATCTATATCGATATAGATATGAAAGTCAGAATTATTAAAAACCTTCAAGAGTTCTCTTTTTTCCATCTTTCAAGTCAGCAGATTAAGCTCTCTCAAACAATTATAACATCATCTAAAGAAAATTTGAATCACTTGAGAAAAAAGGTACCAGTGATTAGAGACATATTTGCTAACACTACAAAACTGCATATTCTTATGAATAAATGTTCAAGATAAAATGAATCAAAATGCTTTCCATGTTGCCATTAACATTCAAAAGCAAAGAAAATTGTAGTTTGATCTTTCTCTTAATATTAGACGACCAACATGAAGAATTATAGCTCTTCTGGATTCAACCCCACCCCTCCACCAATGAATCAGTTATTTATTAGAATATGTAACACCTCTACTGCAATTTTTGAACCAGAATTTCATAAATAGCTTTGACTACAAGAGCATGGTTACACAATGTCTACCACAAAGGCAATATATTTCCAATATTTGCATCTTTAAAATATCCTATAGTAGAATTAATATTGCCACACAAAAAAGAAGCACTTATTTAGTCTCAGACAACTTGATAACATCTCTTTCAACTATAGTTATAATTATCATGTACGAACTTCCAAAGCAGAAGTTGTCAAGATTTAACATTAGCATGAATTTATGTCATAACTGACTGTTACTATAAAGATAATGGCAAAGAATCCATTTCTCCAAAGACAGCATGGATTGAAAAGGAAATTTCATCTTAATTGCCACTAATCTGCCCATTTTTAATTAAATTGATCTGTAATTTATTATCTTTCCTGGCCTTTGAAAGCTGTTATCATGAAGCTTCGACAGACAGCATATACCTCTACTTCTCCAACACTGTCATGTTTTAAAAAATCCTTTAAAAGCACTGCAGCATATTTGCTCCAATTCCAGTTCTCCATGCTATATATTTCCTGTTTAAAAAGTCTTTACAGACTGGTAATCTCTCTGAGCTAGCAGTGTGGCCTAATTGGCCTATTATTTCCAAAAGAAATCCAGATTTAGAATTCTCATAATCCAGCCTATTGGCAAAATCTTGGCTCTACCAAAGTCATGGGCCTCAGTGGTGTCAGAATTTCACCCATGACCTTTGGAGCAGCTTTTCTTAGCAAAGTAACAGCATGGAACATCTTAAACCAGGCTTGTCCAACGTGCGGCCCGCCAAGCCGTTTTCTGTGGCCCACGGTGCTGCAACGGGAAACGAAAGTAAACACTGCTTACTTTCATTCCCACCCCTTGTCCCTCCCCCGGCCCCTCAGCAGCTTCCTAATGGCTGCTGAAGGGCTGGGGAAGGGACAAGGTTCCCACACGCACCACGTCAGCTTGACGTAGTCGACACGGTGTGTGTGGGAAGAGGAGTAGCCATGTGCCTCTCGGGACAGGATGAGCCCAGCCGGAGCAGCAAGCGGCTCAGCTTCACTTTCCCCTACCTGCGCTGGTCAGTCCCGAGCAGCACACGGCTCCCCCACCACCTCTGCTGGCTGGTGCCGACCTGGGCAGGTCTGTCCCATTAGGAGCAGCACGTGGCTGAAGCTGGATTCCCACATGCTGCTGGGGCCGGGAGGAGCCCGGCCAGGTCGGCACCAGCCAGCAGAAGCGGCGACAGAGCCATGTGCCACTCAGGACTGACCAGTGCAGGCAGGTGGAAAATGCAGCTGAGCCCCTGCCACTCCAGCCGGGCTCGTCCCGTCCCGAGCAGCACACGGCTCCGCTGCTGCTTCTGCTTGCTGGTGCAGACCCGGCTGGGCTCATCCCATCCCCAGCAGCTTGTGGGAAGCCAGCTTTAGCCGTGTGCTGCTCCAGATGGGATGGACCCGGCTGGGTCAGCACCGGCCAGGAAAAGCAGCATGCAGCTGAAGCTGGCTTCCCACATGCTACTGGGAACGGGAGGAGCCCGGCCAGGTCAGCACCGGCCAGCAGAAGCGGCAG
>NW_005842101.1:2127361-2138009 GCF_000455745.1 Alligator sinensis | reverse complement strand
CCCAGTAGCACGTGGGAAGCCAGCTTCAGCTGCGTGCTGCTCTGGATGGGACAGACCCGCCTGAGTCAGCACCAGTCAGCAGAAGTGGTGGTGGAGCTGTGTGCCACTCGGGACTGACCAACACAGGTAGGGGGAAAATGCAGCTGAGCCCCTGCTCCTCTGGCTGGGCTCATCCTGAGGTTCATTTCATGTTTGTAAAACGCTTGGAGAGCCCCACATAGATGCACTGCATAGAAATGAAAAATATGTTTTGACTTATTTGGTTGGCACCTTGGGCTGAGATTTTCAAAGCTCAGTCAAAAGGCCAATTTCCATTAAAATGAATGGGATTTAGAGGGCTCCAAATCTTTTGTGACAACTTTGTAACATGCCTATCTACCCCTTTTTGCAAATCTCAGCCATAGTTTGGAAGCTCAGCCAAAGAACATAAGAGCATAAAAAGTGCCGTGCTTGGTCAGCCCCATGGTCCATCTAGCTCAGTAACCTGTCCCAAACAGTAGCATAGGTGGATGCTATAGAGGGAAAGTTTTGAACTGGTTATTTAGACCCATTTCATTGTCACTTCCTGCAACTTCATTGGTATCAAAGGTCATGTGACATCACTTCCTGATGTGATACCACTTCCTGTGAGGTCTTTGAATATGGCTCGCCGGCCCACTGGGTGATAAAAAGTTCGTGATCCGGCCCCACATTCAAAAAGATTGGACACCCCCGTCTTAAACCAAGTCACATCCTTTTAGCTGAACATCAGAGTCACAGTGACAATGGCTTCAGTGGATTCCACATCTTCAGCTAGAAGAAACAGTGGTTGGGTAGCAGCCAGAAAGAGAAAAATTGAACATGGAAGACTTTTGAGAGCTCCCCAACTTTGGTTTAAACTAAATGCTAGTATCCTAATCAAAGGGCAATAACATGTTTAGTTATCTCTTTATAATCTTAGACTTGCAACCAATTAATTTCTGCAGTTTTGGCTATAACAGACAAAAATGCTCATGTGTATCAATCAATTCTCAAAAATAGCAGAAAATAAATTCCAGTATCTTAGCCAACATGTTTTTCTCTTAATAAAAATGTTGAAAATGTCAATTAAGTTACTGCTGAGTTTATGATAGATTTAGAACCTGTTCATCAGAATGCCAGCATCAAAATCATAATGGTTAAGTATTTTAGAATACTCTGAAAAGGAAACGCATTGCAAAAACAAATTCGATCACTTCTGATTTTTTTATAATGCACAAAAACAAATGCATACATCTTCCCACTGATAAATAAACAAATGTACACAAAATAAGACAGAGCTTATAGGAAGTAATCAAGTTAGGAATTATGTCATTTGTGTAAAACTTGGAGAACTATACTGACTATATATAAATAGGTCTAACAATTATACTTTTTGTATTCTTTGGCATACACCTTTTATTATTATTGGCATTTATTTACTATATAAGAACAAGTGTTTTGGCCTAAAATAGGGACTAACCAATCATCTTACATGAAGAATAAACACAAATTAAATTAAGCTTCCATTGTGTAAATTCACACTGTAAGAAAGAACAAAGGAAAAGGTAACTAAAATCATAATGCAATAATAGAAACACCTAAAAACGTTCAAACTTTCCTTAAGGCATCAGTAGGTCATTGATTTAAAAGTCTAAATGTTTATCCCAGTTATTTGGCTGTCATGCAACATACCTTAACAAGTTTCAAAAGGTGATAAAGGTCTTCAACCTCATCTGCTTCACACCTGGTATATACTCTTCCAATATCCACACTGGATCCTTTTATAGTGTGACGATAAAGCGGCAAATCCATTGCATCAGCATACAGGTCAATGGCATGGTGTCCTACTGTCTGAAACATGTAGCTGTCCAGCTCATCTGTCTTCGCTGCCATAACTGAAGAGGCAAATATGATATGAAATATATCATATCAAAGATACTGAAAACTCATAATACTTTAAAGCAACCTTTTACAAAATGTCGGCCAAAGTAAAAATGGCTTGGCTCCAAGGTGGGCCACTGTTTTACTCCTGTTCACTTCCTCTGCAACCCCCACACTTGCTGCTGCATGGCACCAAATTTCACCCTGGACCAGTATTTCCCAAACCTGGTGGGCACTCCCATACCCCGCTACTTCAGCCATCACTACTGCTTCTGACTGTTGCCAAGTGCAGCCAATTGCCAACATCAGTGTCAATGGACAACAGTGGATTCAGGGGCAAGAAAAGCAATGGCTGCAATAAGGCAGTACAGATTCCTCACAAGGCACCATACACTCTGTTACGCCTCTCACAGGCCAGATCCAGTCCAGAGGTGCCATAAATTGTCAAGCTCTACCTTATGCATTAAGGCTACCTAATTCTGAGTGTCTCTAGTTCACTAACACAAATGCTTATGACAGCATCTGTACAAACATGAAATAAAATTAAGTAGGTATTTCCACTTAGAAAGTTATACAGCAATGTGTGTGTCATAAATCTATTGACTTCTGAACTGAGAAGCCCATTTCTCCCTTAATACTTCAAAGTACTTCATATTCAAATTCCCTATGATGGGTCCAACCTGACTCTTAATAAAGCAAATAAGAGTTTTTGCTGTTGCTTGCCAGAGAAGCACATGTTCAAAGACACAGCCCCAGAATCTGTAACTGGATTTCAAACTTCTGTATACAAAAGACATGGGACCAGATAGATGTCTTCTTATGCATCTAAATAGGACTTAAGTTGCCTAAGTTTCAAAAAGCAATTCAAATGTGTCCTGTACCAGCGACCACAGCACTCACTAAACACCTCCAATTTGGACTGAAAAAAATCCCTGAAAGGCAGCTACACTAGGGCTTCCAAACATACTCACAAGCAACTCAGATGGTGCATGTAGGCACATTTATAGAACCTAACCCCTGCCAAAGATTTTTTCAGATAAGCAAGGGGTAAGTGCATTTCAGAATGTTCCCCCCCTAGATAGGCTTCTGTTGGAAGGTAGAATTCTCAACTTCTCTTCAAATCAATGATGGTACTGATAGCAGTACCCTTCTTTGGACCAGCAGAATCATGGTTAGAGCACTCATGCAAAAAGCAGAAAATCAGAGTTTCAGGGAAGCCTCCACAGGCGTATCCAGATGAACACGCAAGTGCATTTCCCCAGGGCCAAAGAGCAGCATCACAATATGTGCCGCTGCTACTTGTCCCTGGGGAACGCCTATGCACATGCACTTTGGCACATGGCAAGTTGTCCCAAGTGGGAGCCAGCACGTGGGCTGGCCCCAGCAGCCTTACCCAGAGTTCTGGGAGCCTCCCATGGTCCCAGCAGCAGCAATCCAGCAGCAGCAGCTGGAATGTGGCTCTGGCCAGCCAGGCTCTGGTTTTGGGCAGCACACGCTGCTGCCATGTGCACCGCCCCACTTTTTTCCACTGCGGGTTTTTTTGACACCAGGATCTCTCAGTGTCAGAAACACCTCCTATGCTGCAAATTAGTAGCATAGGGAATGCGGTGTGTGCGGTGGGCAGTGCCGCATTCTGCACATGCACACTCATCTGGACATGCCCAACCTGAGGGAATTTAAACCCATACTGCTCCACCCCCCCTGCCAAAACTTTCACTGTGGGCAGCTGACAGCACAAGAGTTAATAGGGCCAGAAGGAGATCAAAATGGAACATGACAAGCTGAGAGGGAAACAGCAAGATAACCAAGCTGTTGTTAGTAACCAATGGCCCACAGGCCAAATCTGGCCCACACAGCCATTTGATCTGGTCCACAGACACAAGGCTTCAGAAGCCAGACCAACCCAGTACAGGTCAAAAGGAAGCAAGCACTAGGACCCAGCTGCCACTGCCACTTTTCCCTGCTGCTGGGAAAAACAGGAAGAATGGCAGCAGGTCTAGCACCCACGCTACATGCACTGGCCCACCTCTGATCCAAAGTGGGTCAATTTAACCTGCAACCTGAAAAGGTTGCTGACCTCTAATGTAAACCATTATGTTACGTCAGAAACCATTATGTCATGTCAAAACTAGTTCAGTACGGGGCAGGTATTTGCTCAAAATGGTCTGAAGGGGCTTGTTAGCCAAAACAAACCAACATAGACCAGAGAAGTTTATTTTAGAAGAAAATCATTAAAACATATATAAAACGTGATGCTTAAAAAAACTTGACATTGTCCCTTTAAGCTGACATCCACTTCCGAATATTCAGTTTCTCTATTAATTGCAACTCTCCAGGCAACACTGGTACGAGATAAAAAAAAATGAATGGCTTAGCAGCTTCCACTGCTGCCTGCAGCACCTCAATTAGCTTTCCACAAAGTTTCCTACTACACACTTAAAGGGATCATTTTATGATTTTAATGACAACATTCTACATTTTTTATGTGGATAAATTAGTTTTATGAAAAACATATTTCAACAAGATTAGCAACGTTGTTGCTCTGGCTACCATGGGAATAAATTGCTCTAATCTACTCCCTGATTTTCCCCTACTCTACTGGTGGCTCATTCCTGACTTCAGAAGTATTCACACCTCTTACTTCAATTCTCTCAGAAATCTCCAGTTTGGAGAGACTGGGGGACTCCATTTCATATGCACTGCATCAGGAAGTCTCCCTCTTATACTGGAACAAAAGACTCTTCTCAAATCACACCTTAAAACCTTCCTGTTCCTCTTTATTTATAACTGCTGCTAGACCCTGCTTACCTTTCATTACTGTAATTATTGAACCCTCTCATTCTCCCCTTCTTGTGACTGGATTAGAAGAAAGTGTTGTTGCTTTTCCTCCCTTTAATGTGTAGGATCATCTTTTGCCATTCCTCATTTTCTTGTGTTTTTTCCTCTCTTCAGTTACTCTGATTAAGAGTTGTTTTAATGAACTCTAAATTGCCCTCTCCCCTCCACCTCTCTCTGTAAATATTTTAGAATACCTCCCATACGTGGAGCTATATACAAATGCACAACAGGATTTAATTTAGGCACAGCTGTGCCATGGTATTTTCCTATTCAAAGAATCCTGTAAGCCAGGGCTGTCCAACTGGCAGCCCACAAGGAGTTAGTTTGTGGCCTCCCAGGCCTGCAGGAGGCCACCGCTCCATGCACATTACTCCAACTGCAGCTGGAGGCTATGAGCTTCCCCTCCCTCTGGCTTCTTTCTGTTCCTCCCTAGGTGGAGAAGAGTGGCACAGCTCACAGTGCTCAGGAAGCCCATAGCATGGGGAGCAACAGGATGTAAGGAGGGAGGGACACTGCCCATTTGTCTGGTGCAGTGTGGGGAAAAAGAACATATGTGCCCAGTGACCCTAGGGAAGAAATGAAGTAGGAGGAGAAGCACCCAGTAGAGCTTGGGGGGGAAGCTCCCATGTGTGCATGGTGTGAAGTGTAGAAAGTGTCCATAGGCCCAGGGCAGCAGTGGGGAGCCTGGGGGGTGCTTAGGGACCCACACCAGTTCATATCCCATAGCATGCAGTCCCTGCTGGTGAAGGCCATAGGTCATGTGGCCCGCAGACATTAAGTTGAACAGCCCTGCTAGTGGCAATGAGTAGGGATCACTGAAACTCACAGCAGAAGTACACTGCACAGTGGCTCCTTTAATCTTGGAGTTTCCCACACTGCTGATCGGGGGAGGGGCCCCATCAGCCCCGCTGCTTGCTCCAGATGGCCAGGAGACAAAAGCTGCAGTTTTAAATATGTTGCCTCTTGTCCGGTCAGCAGCAAGCAGCAGGGCCATCATGGCCCTTCAGCCAATCAGCAGCGAAACCCAAAAACTGCAATATATTTAAAACTGTGGTTTTCATCTCCCTGACAATCAGGGGCAAGCAGTGAGGCCAATGGGGACACTTCACCAATCAGTGGTGGGAAGGTGCATGCAGGAAACTCCTAGATTAAAGGAACTGCCGCACAGCGCACTTCTGGAGTGATCGCTACCCTAGCAATGAGACATTCTTACCTGTGTTTTCAGCAGGCCGTAAATTCGCTAGTGCAACAATCTGGTGCCCAGCAGCCACACACTGCATCATATTGTAACAGCTGTCCTTCCCACCACTGGAATAAAAAAAAGAACAAATTTATTTGCCAATTCTGCAAGGTTACTGTTATAAAGCAGGACCTGCAAATAAAGTTCTCAAATATATAGTAGTTTGAAAAAGAATTATAACAGTAACAAAAACTTAGAATTGCACTAGAAAAAATTTTTACAAGAAAACCAGGATGTATTTGAAAAATGCTGCAGGTTCAAACCAATAACATCCATAAGATTTATGTGTATTCCCAAATTTGTTGCTTTCTTTAAAAAAAAAAATAAAAACCCGCCTAGAAGGAAGCTGTTTGGGGCAGAAAACGTCTTTTACTTGAAGAGATCAATAATAGAACACAGAGCTTTTCTCTTCTAAACTCCTTACTTTTAAAATCAACACTCTCACACGAGCCTGACTCTGTCTGCAAGTAGGTACAGACAAAAATAATTAAAATACATTCTTTACAGGAGCTACCTCAGCAATCCCTGTTTTTCATCAAAACTTGTAGATGCCAGGATAACAATAAAGTGTAAAATATATTTGATTTTGAAATTCATAAACCAGCATTTAAAAGTTAGCAGAATATATCAAGGGTGCAAGCATATACCAACTACAGAGGTATACCTAGAGAAACCCTCCTGTCAACCCAACAAGGTCTGAATCCTATTTGTATTGAAGTCAGTGGCAAAAATCCTATTTCAGCTGTACAGTTAAACAGCAGTAACAAAAGAAACTGATCTCTTTAGTAACTTTTTTGAGTATACTATACATAAAAAGACCACCTCCAAGTCGATAATCACCACACTATAACTAGAGTTAAGATTCTGTGCTGTCCCCCTAAGATGCAATAAGTAGCAAGTTAGGATGACTCCAGGGACTTTAAGCTGCCCCTGTGCAAGTCCCAATTCTTGGCTGCTCTGCAAGCCCTGGGGGCCGTCTTAATACAATAGTCTGTTCCTCAGCTTGCTCTTGGACAAAGCATTACCTATTAATCTCAATACTGTATCCAACACACCCATCCCATACCCAGCCTCCTCCAGAGCTTGTGAAAGGACAGAATGAAGACAACCGTACAGCTGTCTCTCTCAGTCTCTGCCCATAAAGACATTAAACCTCTGCAATAATCCAAACTGGATTAATAAATTAAGGATTCACATACAAAAACATCATTCTCTGCATTTGTACTTTGCCCATTGGTATGCAACAAACTGCTGACTTTTCTTTGCTGCAAAAATATGAACTTGCCAGGAAGTAAGTTCCTAATATAAAAATCTACAGCTTTTCCAAATAGCTGTGTTAAATTTCTTCTAAGGAGCAGATACAGACAACAGAATGCAGGCCTGCACCTAGTGTTTTTGGATATTGTGCTTGGTGCAGTTAATTTAGTTACAATTCACTTTTAGATGAGATAGAATAAGGATTGAATGCCTATAGGGAATTTGTAATGGGACAGAGAATATTTTTCTTCTAGAGACTTCATTCTCATGAAATCATAAATCATAAAATAGCTTCAAATTTCAGTAGTATGGCTACATGTACTTCACTCGCAGTCAGGAAATTAAACATCTATCAAATGTACTCACCATTATTTAAAACTATTCTAGGTGCAAAATCAGAACCTAGGTCACCAGTTTAGATATCACCCTAGTCAGTGGTACATTCACAACAATCTCAGTGGAAAGGCCACAAAATGAAATGCTGCATATTATTTTCTGTTTGGATACTAACCATTCTTCAAAAAAAAAATGCTGCTCAACTCAAAAACAACTGCTGAAGAGCAACACGAAGCCATGTGCTAAGATGTTTTTATGCCAGAGTTTACCATTCTCTTCTTGTTCACTCATCACTGAATTTGACCACTGAAGTCCTACAAAGTAGGATCACATAAGGTCATTTAGTCCAACCTCTGCTCAATGTAGGAGCGTGACAGCAAAACAGTGCCTGGATATGTGTTATGTATGGTAACTGTTATTTTGTTTTTGCATTAACATAGCACTGAGGACCCTTGTGATAGACTAAGCCATTTTGCCAGGAGCTGTAAAAAGACCAAACCAAAAAAGCTTAAAGTCCAAGTATAAAAACAAGAGACAACTGACAGAAACAGATAGTGGGGGAGTACAAGGAGGCAAGACAATACTGGTCAACAGATCATAAGCCTAGTAGGCATCACTTCAAAGAAAAGTTTTAAGAAGGGGGTCTGGAAAATTATAATGGAATAGCTTTACTGATGTTCATGGGGAGCTCCTGTCAAGAGTGAGGGCAACAAGGAAGAAAGCACAAAGCATGAAAATATGAATTTGAAAACCTAAAAAGGGAGCAACAGAAGTAAATATCATGGGTCAACTGGAAGCAGCTGACATGTTGAATGTGGAATGGTAAGTAAGGTGCTGCTGTGAAGGGGATGAAAAAGGGAACCAGTAACTCTGTTGATGTAATAGAAAATGGGAAACCTGTGAAAGGCAAAGGAGAGTAGGAACATGGTCAAACTGACAAAAAAATCTTTTGCAGCAGCATTCTGAATGGGTGTGAGACGCACCAAATTGTACTGTCAAGGACAGAAAGGTATTTCAATGGTCAAGATACTAGATGATAACAAGGGAAAAGTGGTTATCCCCATTTCCAGCATAGAAAAACAGAATAGGTAGGGTGGGTACAGAAATGAAATGAAGAATAAGAGAGACACTGCAACTGACTTTTTTTTTCTAAAAAGGACAGATCACCCTCAGGATAGCTGAGCTGTAAACAATAGTTCTCTCTTTATATTACTTTTGCATAGAAGCTATCTTTGCAGCTGTCATTGGGATGGAAAATGTGATCGTGAATGGGAGGGCCAGTTGGTCCAGCAATATTCAACCCTTCACTGATAATCAGCTTTCACGAGCTGGAAAGTTACTGAATGGAGTCACCATGACACCAGATAATCAAGAAGTGATGTCTGGCTTTACACTGTTATTTTTGTATGACAACAAACAGTCTGAGGCCATCTCTTCATTACAGTTTTGTGGCTCTCAGGTAGTTCATTTGTCAAAATATTTCCTGTCTCATTCCAACCCTTCCTGGCTGCTCAGAAGGAAACATTTCTTATCTCTTTCTCTTTTTTTCTTTTCCTGGATGTTTGGAGCAAGGGATAGGGTTTCATTTTCTTTCTTTGCACTTCCAATACCCTCTCCTCCCTTTCCAAATGCTTAGTCAGAGGTAGACAGGATGACTACTGTTTTTTCAGGACTACCCACGCTATCTCATAACGTAAGAGCAAGGCCTCCCTCACACAAGAGCTAGGCCTCCCTCAGAGGACTCTTGTCTGAGTATGATTCAGATATGAAAAATAATAGGAAGCCAATAATGGTGATGAGATGGTCTGACTTCCTAGAGGAGGACAGATGTCTGCCTTTTTAATACCCTGAAATATTAAGTAGAGATTTAGAAATGAAAAAAGGAGAAATAATAGCAGCTGATATGAGATGCCATTAAAAATTTCTCAGTGGGGTAAGGCCACAAAGATGATACATTTTGGCAATGTTCCAAAGATGCTCTCAGGCAGCTTTATAGGCCAAAAAAAAAAAAGTAAAAAAGGTGAGCATAGAGATTTAACACAGTCAAACACTTCTGGGGGGGGAGGAGGAGGGGGGGACAACAACACACCTTTACATTCCTGTGTGATTGGCTGTCCATGAAAAAAAAAAAAAAAAAAAAAAATCAATAATATTTTTCTGCAGATCTTTAATTATCTTGTTTCAGAGAGTGGATTGAGTTTAAAATATCCGGCAGCTTATGATTTAGCACAAAATACAATTTGGGATTTATTCCGTTACTACAACCTTCAAATGAGATGGTCAACATAAAAATGAACGTAAAGTAATTTTAGACACTAATCCTGCCTCTGTCTAAAGCACAAAAGAAATATTATTTTAAAATAGGGAAATTTCCTCTCTCTGTTCGCCTACATTACTGAGAGTAAGTAGGTTACCAAAAAAAAAAAAAAAAAAAAAATCAATCAGACTCTGATGTTCCTTTCATACACAAAACTCTCCTTAAAACTTTTTCTACAGTTAAAACCTTATTTGTAAAATTGCCCATAAAAATATGAGTCATATTACAAACCTATTTTAAAGATTTTATTTCATACTGCCTTTTAAAGCATTCTGCCGCTTGGAAAATATCAAAATGAATAAACACGGAACTTGAAATCCTGCTTTTTCCACAAGAGAGAAGAAACTGACTAGGCTATTCTGCTATTTAAACCAAATCTGCAATAAATAATAGTTTTTCATAACTAGAGCACCAAGAACAAAAAGGAAACCCACCTGCTGCATATTTTTGCTTGCATAATTTTAGCATTCGATTCCACAAATGACTCTTTGTGAACAAACTTCAACCAGGAGCAACTCAAGCAGCATCGATGCACAATTAGGACTCAAGTTAACAAAGTTAGATCACTCAAAAAATAAAAATACGAGCTCACCTAATGCATAATGACCACATTTTTCAAGGTCAGCTTTCCTCCTTTTAATGCATTATCATTTCTCAAACAGAAAATCTTTGTGCAACACATATTATTTAAATATACCCTTAAAATATAAAGAGCTATAACAATACATATTCCAAAGTATAAAAATCTACTTTCCAGTAGAGAAACTGACAAGAAGGGG
>NW_005842101.1:2126685-2127217 GCF_000455745.1 Alligator sinensis | reverse complement strand
AAAACAGCCAGATTCCTCCAAAGTAAAAAATAAATAAATAAATAAAGTAACAGAATTATATGTGGGAGGGCAGGCTTTCTTGGGTGGGGGCGGGGGCATCTTTGATGGGAGCAGCGATGGAGGGTCTTAGACAGCTTTCTGAACGCCACATGTTCTTGGCCAGGCCTCTGGTCGCTGACAGAGCCGGCCCAATAAAAGAAACCCTGCCTCGACCCTCAGGGCCACCACCTGCCTCTTCCCCGCCCGTCTCTCGGGGGGGCGGGAACAGGCCTTCCCCGGCCCAGCTCGCCCCTCGCTAAAAGCATCACTCTCCGGGGCAGGGTCAAAATGCAGCTGCTTCGGGAGAGGAACACGGCCACGAAGAGCGGCTGTGGGGGAGGGGGGGCAGGTGTTTGGCTGGGACACGAAGGGACAGGATGCGGAAAACCCGCACAGGAAGCCCGGCTATTCCGGCCTTTATCCTGTGTCTGGGGCTGTCCCGGCCCGGGGAGAGGAGACGCGGGGGGGCTGCGCCGCCGCGGCAGGAAACGCG
>NW_005842101.1:2121724-2126276 GCF_000455745.1 Alligator sinensis | reverse complement strand
GCTGATCTGGGCTCCCCAGTGCCCGCAGCAGCTGCAGCCCCCCTCCCACAGCATCCACTGGCAACCCCAGGGAGGGTAGCCCAGGACGTGCAGCTCAGCCTGTTAGTGGTTCAAAGCTCAGGCACTGGCACCCCTTTGCTTGGGGTTGAGGCAGACAGAAGGGGCAGGGGTTTGCCTCAGCACCGTGTCACGGTAACAGCCAGTTGTTAAGGGCCAGAGTTGCCTCAGGGTGCCATCGCTGCACTGCGCCCGCAGCAGGCCCAGAACTGCAAGGGAACAGAGATGTTTGTCTGCCTGGCTTTTTGCAGCTTCTCCGGCCCAGCTCCCCCTTTGAGCTTGACCTCTGTTGCAAAATCAAGTGCAAACGCCTTGAAAGTTGGATCCCCAGATGCGCCATTTGAGCCTCTTGCCAAACGAGACACACAGTGGGAACAAGGCCATCGAGGCAGAGGTGAATTTGGAGGGCGTCGCATACTCAAGTTACTTACGCCCCATCTGCATTGCTCAGAAGCTGAACCACGGCCCGCTCCCTTCTCCAAGTCAGAGCTGCTCCAGCAAAATAAATGAGATGTCCTGGTCCCCTGGGATATTTCCACCAGTGAAGGGTGGTATTAGGTCAACATAGGAAGCCCTATGGCCCTCTTTGCTCACTGGAGATGTGATAGGGAAGCTCAGCGTTCAACAATATTACTAGACTACAACGTGTGCTGCGTTGTTCAGTAATCTCTGACTGGCTGACAGCAGTCTGCAGCTCCCAGTGTGCCAATGCTCACTGATCAGTACCATATAACAAGCCTCTGCATAAAACAACCAATACAGTTCCCTACATCTGTACCCAGCTAAACAACACTAATAACATAACAATCAACAAACAGAACTACAAATATAAATAGTTTACCAACTAATTTTTTTTTTTTTTTTTTTTTTTTAGTCTTCTAACTCCCCAAGGCTATTTCTGCTATCAGGTGATGGTTAGCACTTTACTTAAGGATTACCAAAATTTCCAGCATTGCTGATGTGGGCTCTTTTACTTTGCCTGGCTAGCATTTCTGGCATATGCAAAATAATCAGCATCACTATCTGATACCCATGTCAAAAATAGCTGAACCTTGTCTTAAAATTTTCAGTAGCTGAACAATATTTATGCATCTTTTTAAACACTGTATTCTTAATATTTTAGGGATTACTTCCCTAATACTTTTTAAACACAATCTTATGTTGAGAGCCTTAAACTGATAAAAAAGAGGCTGAGAATATGCTGTCCTGCCATTCTGTGCTAATAGCCTTCATTACATTCTGCAGGGTTTTGTTCAGAGGAGTGTTTCTGGCAACAGTAATTCACACTTTTTGAGAGGCTGGACAGGATTTTTTTTCCCCTTTTTTTAAAAGTAGACTGACAGTTACATAATCTAACTCTGGACTTTGCTTCAGTGTATTTTTGTCAAATGCTCTAAAGCGTGGCTGTTACCATCAAATTTCTCACAACTTTATATTTCCAAATCATAGCTGTGTAGCTGAAAAAGGACTTCTGTATTCTGCTAGGGGAGCGTTCACTCTTTGATAGTGGCATAAGTAGTCAGTTTCAATTTACTGTTGCCTCTATAAATAAAGACGACATTTTGGATTAAGCAAAACACTTCTTTATTTGAGTATATTGGCATTCTTTTTTTTTTTTCTTTCAGTGCCCATTTACCATTCACTGCCTGTCTTTTCTGTCATTGTTAATATCATGGTTTCTGGCACCAGGCCAACTCTTAAATTTAAGAGCTGGTGTCTAACTTAAAATTAATAAATGTTTAATTTGCTTTCAGACTGATAACCCACTCCTCTGCAAAAATCCACTGCAATTCTTGTATCTTTTCGCAAATACTGGACACTGTCTTAGTTGGTATTGTTCATTCCTCTCCCAGGGATCACAGCCTTGACATGGTGCAGAGGCTTGTGTGCTACCAGTGACTGCCAATAATGCTGACTGGAGTTTTATACTCCTGGTAGTCATCCATGGTGGCAAGGTTGAGAGCAAGGCTTCCAGACTAATAACAATCCAAAAGTAACAGTCCTCAACAGTGGCACAAGAGGATGAAGAAAGACTACTTCACAATGGCTGCAAAGGCAGATGAAGGCTGCAGTGGAATAGGAACCTCTATTCATCTAGGTTTTCCTTGCCACTGGATTAAGGTTTCCTTCCTGTGAGGAAACGTGTGATTGCTGATGCACAATAGCATCTCTACATTAGAAGAAAATATGTGCAGGCATCTTCCTTTACTAGCATGTCCAACAGCAATGGATGAGTGACAACAAGTAGTAGTATCTCTAGTCATGGACCTAAGTAGAGGCAATAATTGTATGGTGGTCATTTTGTACTTGGAATTGAGACAGGTGCACAATGCAACAGCTGCAGTCATGACTGAGCAGGTCTATTTAGGATCTCCTCTGCTTAACCATATGGGAGGAAGTTTAAAAAGGGTGCCCTAAACTGTTTAGCTCATTTCACCTGTCTGGAAAATTACATCCAGTAGAATTATTCTACTTGCAGCCCAAATCAAGTAATGAAGATTGTAACTTGGAATGTCTGCACCCTGAGGGACAATCTCAACAGTGACCAACTGGAGCGAAGGACAGCTCTCATGGACAGAAAACTTGCATGACTTGATATTGACATAGCTTCACTTCGTGAGACCAGACATGCAGGAGAGGGGTATCTTACAGAGTATGGAGGTGGCTACACCTTTTTTTGGACAGGAAAAGCCAAAAAAGATAGAAATATCCACAGCATTGGTTTTGCTATCAAAACCAAGTTTCTTATCAGACACCAAGACAACAGTGTGTCCAGCTGGCATTATTTAGTGTCTCATGACCCTTCATCTTCAACTGACCAGCAGACAACATGCAACAGTCATCATGACAAAACAAAGGAATTCTTTCCTAATTTAGCCAAGTCATGTCATCTGTCCCCGACGAAGATAATTGTTCTTGGCAATTTTAACACTAGAGTGGGAAGAGACTCTGGAACATTCGGAAAGGAAGAGGTGAGGGAAGTCAACTGGAATTGATTTTTTCTCCTGAGGAAGTGCTCAGAACATGATCTAGACTATATGACCTTATGAGGTCCCTTCCATTCCTACTTTCCTCTGATCCTAAAATCATTGCCATATTCAAGAAAGGGAACAGAACAGATTGCAGCAGTTATTTTGGTAGTGCACTCCTGTCCATAACTGGGAAGATCCTTGCAAGCATTCTCCTCAGTAGAGTCACTTTCCTTACTGATGAGATTCTACCAAAGTCCTAATGTGGTTAAAACCAGACATACAATAGATGTGACTTTTGATGCTAGACAGCTGCAGAAAAAGTGCTGCGACCAACACCAAGATCTTTCCATAGCCTTCTTTGACCTCGCTAAGGCCTTTGATTCAATCAAGAGAAGATCCTAATGAAATTTGAATGCCCATTAAAATGTTACCATCATCAGACTATTTCATGACAACAACCGTCATAAGCAATGTTTCAGAAACAGTCCCCTTCATTATTAGAACTGGAGGCAAGCAAAGATGTATGATTGTACCAACACACTTTTCCATCTGTATCACAGCTATTCTATATCTCCTTGCTGATAAACTTCTATCTGGAAACACCATCCAGAATCACATGCAAAGGAATCCCTTTAACATCAACCAGTTACTCTCCAAATCCAAGATAACCAGCACCTTCATTACTCATCTTCAATATGCTACCAATTGTGTTGTGTGTGCCCAATCAATCACTAGGTCACTCTTATTGCTTCTGTGAAGTATATGAAATGCCTAGGCTCTCTGTCAACTTCATGACAACCAAGATGCATTACCAACCCATGACAGTTGCTCCTCCACATATTAGAATTAGAGGACAATCTTTGGAGAATTTTGAGCATTTCCCCCCCCTGGGTAGCCACCTTTCTCAAAAAGTAAACATAGATGATGATATTCAACACTGAATAAAATCTGCCAGTGCTGCCTTGGACATCTTCAAAATCACAGCTTCAGTGTTCACGACCTCAGGATCCAAACCAAACTTCTTTGCTGGGCTGTTGTCATTCCTACTCTGCTGTGCAGTTGCAAAACTTGGACCACATATCAGAAACACCTGAAAGCTTTGGAACATTACCATCAGTGATGTCTTCAGAAAATCCTTCATATAAATTGGAAGGACGGAAGAACAAACAGCAGCATTCTGGCTCAGACAAACACCATCAGCAATGAAACCATGTTTATACAGCACCAGTTGGACGGGACATGTCATAAAGGTGCCTCCCAGAATAGGTCCTGTATTCCCAACCCACCAATGGTCACTGCTGTATGGTTGGGGGGTGGGAGAGTGGGGTTGGTGGAGGGGGGACGAGATGGGCAAAATCAAAGATTCAGAAACACCTTGAAGGCCAATCTGAAGAAATTTGATATTAGCATCAGTACTTGGGAGACTTGACCACTAACTCACCCCCAATAGCAGCCTGATGTACAAAAAGGTATCAGTCACTTTGAGCATTCTTGCCTCACTACAGAAGTGAATAGACAAGGTA
>NW_005842101.1:2084334-2121693 GCF_000455745.1 Alligator sinensis | reverse complement strand
GGAAAGAGCTGTGACCCAGTATTACCAAGGTCCACTACTTTCTTCTGGAACTATCTGCCATGCCTTCAGTTGAACATGAAGATCTTGGATTGGCCTCAGTCATCTCTGGACTCAGCAATGACTCCCCTATTTACTGGAAGGCTGCCCTCTCCATATCAAGTGACTGCCAATGATGACTATTGTTTATGATAGCACAAACAGCTCCATGTGCTGGTTTTATGCACTCTCAGCTTCATGTGTGTTCTTTTTCACCCCTTTTCTTTTAGTATTTTGGATTCTCTGTCCTTGGTGTCTAAGTTCTGTCCACCCTTTTTGTGCTTCAGTTTGGACTTGGAGATTTTCTTTGATTGACAAATCCTAATTGTTCTCTCAGTTAACGTTGGGTCCTCCTAAAATACGTGTCTCTCTCGTTCCAAGTCCTTGTCTGGATATGGCCTCTTCTCAGGGATACAGGTAGCCTCTGAGAATTGCAAGATTATGATTTATCTAGGACTGAAGAGCCAAATTCTTCTCCATTTTCACTTTTTGGAGGGTCTTTTGGGGGGGGGGGGGTTGGTTTGGGGTTTTTTTTGCTATCTGTTTAAAAAGCACGTTGCTTGTATTTTTCATTTATATACCGACTATGGTACTTTCTAGATATTTGTAATAAAAATTCATGTTTAACCTCCTCTGCCTAAAAAAAATCTGTGATGTTAATGTAGCCACATTATTCCCAGAGCTCAGACTTTAAGAAAAACACCAACTATCATGTCCCCTGAGGAAAAAAATTCACAAAAGCTGGCCAAATAGAAATTAAAGCAGAGCCCCTTGGTCTCCCACTTAGGTTACTGTAACTTGTGCAGTTCATGTCTACATCACAATCCGAAACAACGGGTATCAATGTGGCTTAAAGCCATATAGTTTATACTTTCTCATCACAGGCAGAAATCTCATAGTTATCTCATAGAGAAATTACTTTAAGATTATTATTAAAAATAATTGGGTTCTCCAAAGTGAAACAGCAAAAAGATAAATCAGGCCAAATCATGAAGCCCAATATAGTGCTCCATACAATGTCATTTGTAGGACCAGGGGCTCAGTTTGAAATATTACATATGATTTAACATTTTTTAGAATAAGGGTTTTCATCTGTGGTCAGACCATGTTCTTTTTATCCTGCTAAATGGCTTGATCCTGGGTTGATAGGAACAATGGGACCAGAATGGAAAGGGATTGGTAACTACTATCCTAGAGCCAAGATAAAATTTTATATAGCACTAAATACATCAAAATGATTTTGGTAGGGCCTCAGAAGGCAAATATTATTTTAGACATTGATAAATAATCTGAAACATGTTTTCTTTATCAGTTAGAACTTGTAAATGTAAAATTAGAGTGTGCAGTTAATATAGCAGTTATGTTATACTGCTTTTGATTGAGTTTCTAATTTTTCAAAAGACAAAAAGAACTATTTGCAAATGCCACAAAAATTATTTATGAAGGGTAGGTATCTCATAAAATGGCTCACTCATAGATTTTATAGAGTTGGAAAAATATGTTCAGTGGGGGTGTTTGTAAAACTTACTTCTGTCACATTTAAATAAAAATCAGTGGGCACCTATACACATGCTGCAAGGTGTGTGTGTGTGGGGGGGGTGGTGCTTTAATTAAAGAGGCTCCAGCGCCACACTAATTAAAAGTGCCTACAGCATCACATGCATTCAGCATTCCATACTTCAAAATGGTGGCAGGGGCACTTGAATTAAAGCTTCTTCAATGAGCTTTAGTTCAAACGCTGCTGCCGGCATTTTGAAGTGATGGGATACTGAATAGACGTGACACAGAGGCTGCTGGAGTGCATTAATTAACATGCTCCAACAGACTAAATTAATTAATACACTCCAGCACTCATGCTAATTAGCATGTATCGGAGCAGACAACCAGCACATGTACAGGTGCTCAGTATTTAATTCTAGATTTTTAAATACAGAGAATTCAACTAATACTGTAAACACCTTGTATAAAAGTAAGGAAAATGGTTAATGGTTTTCACTTTATCAGAACTTCATTTTGTACCCAATAGACAAAAACATTAAGAACAAGATTTAACTGCAGCTTTATCTAATATGTAATGGAAATTAATATTACACTCAAAGCAGAAAAAAGAATTTCTGCCCAAAAATTAATATCCCAAATATTTAAAAAACAATAATCTCTATGTACACATTGGCCACATGGACTAGCAGTTCACTAGACAAAAACGTATTTTACTGATAACATTTAAAAGACTATTTTAATGTTTTAGTTTGATGCTTTAATATACATTTTTATAATAGGCATTCATTCTAAAAAAATCCTTTTTTACTATTCAAAACAGTGTAGATGACCTGAATCAGATGATTTGGATGTGAAATCCTGATGATTCTCAGGAAGGGCAGTAACTTTTTTTTTTTTGACTGAGAAAGGGAATGTAAGCCTGTTCTGAATTAAAATTCTAAGTCCAAGGGACTTGTAGAAAATTTAGGTGGAATTATCAAGTTAAATGAAGCAATAATACATAGTAAACTGGCCTGATAGGAAATAACCACGCCTCTGAGAACTGTAAAACACATGATTTATTGAATAAACTAGTATTATTTTATCAGTGATCACCCCTACATTTGCTTTCCTTGAAAGATATAATAAATACGTTTATTTATGTTTATAATAATAAAAGGCATTTCAACTAGTAGCTGTGAACATTTAAAGGCTATTGGCTTAAAGTGCTTAGCAACAGTGTATAGAAAATCTAAGTTATCATGTACATAAATTATTCAGCCTCTTTGTAAAACTAAGAGAACCCATAAAATCAGTTGCTGTAATCAGACAGCTTTATAATATAAGTTCAAATACTTGTAACAGCTCTCTTCTAAATAGTGTATCATTACAAGACCTGAAAAGGGGAATAATTTTAAAGTGCTTTCCTTCTTCAAAGGCTCCATTAGTATTAATCTACCCTGATATAACACTGCAGTTTTCTAGCTGTCAGTTCTATTGCAGTCCATTATACATTCTTTCAAAATACATATCTTTAGTTATAATCCACTCAGCCTCTCCACCTGAGAGAGAGGCTAGGTGTGAAACTGCAGGAGCAAATTCTACCCACTTAATGGGCATCAGCAGTTATTCACATAAACTGGATTTGACTCTGAGACTTTGGGAGTAGATAACGGGGTAACACTGAGGGCCTTTTCACTGAATAACAGTAGATTTTCCCAAATAATATATTCAAATTTTAAAAACACTTTGATATTAGATGTTTGATATTAGATGTTAAGAAAGATCAAATCACATGGGGAGTGAATCTGGAAACTAAAACTGTTTAATTTCTTGGTAACTATTTACAGACCCTGATTCTCCATTATTCTACTTGCACTCTGAGAAAATTGAGGGAGAGGGGAAGAAAGGTGGATAAACTTGCTATAAGCATCATTCATGCTTCTTGTATTTTGGGACTGTCCAGTGACTTACCTCCTCAAATATAAAGTCTCAACAGAGGGGACTCAGCTAAGAGGCAACTTAGTGTAATTGTTTTTAATGGAATAAAAAGCAAATTCTGTCCTCTCAATTTCTGTCTGTTTCTTTTTAGCATCCAGATAAAGAGTGTCCAATACTAGCTGCAAAATGCAGCTGCAAGTGTCCAATACAAGCAGCAAAACGCTAGTGAACTTAAAAGATCATTAAGAGAGATGCATCAGGCAGATATGCTCTCCCCTATACATGTATTGCAACATCTCCTGGAATGTGGGATGGGGCAAAGGAAGTTCGAGGAAAGTTTGCCACATCTCAAGAGTTTGAAATCTGAGAGACCTCTAGAGGTCCCACCTTGTCCCCAACTCATGTGCTGTCTGACACGCTGCTGTACCTAAAACAACAGAATTGACTAAAGCCTTTGTTTCATCACAAGGATTCTAATGTGGCATTTTGTAACAGAGGAAGAACAATGATTTGTTGCTCCTTTCTCATCTTTTTTAGTTAGTAATAGTGCAAATTGTAGCAATGAATTAACAGAAGTGGAGGAATCTGTCAAATGATTAGGAAAGCAATGCAGTATCCCTAATGACCCTGAATAGTTAATTAAGTTCTGTCATAAATGAGATCCAAAAATAACTTAATACCAGTATATTCTGAGGAATAGTCACTGTTGTATACCTGAGCTGTGGTGCCTATTAGAAAAGGACCAATTATCCAACGACTGGCAGTTAAAGGTGAACTGCTAAGGTTCTTAATTAAAAGAAGATTTTCTGTTTAAAATCCCAAATCAGTAACAGAATCCCACATATGCAGAGTAGACATAACATTTGAAGTATATTTACATTTTAAAAATAAATTTTTGAAAATCAGCTCCTCCTCCACTTACCTGCCAAGTCCCAAAATTAGGATGTTATGTTTTTCATTGGAGTAGCTAGCAATGAGCCATCCACTACCAAGTTATGGTACAGCCATATGACCCCACTAAAGTCAATGTGGTTTCACTGAAGTAACAAAGCAGAATTTTTCTGCTATTATTAACATGCAAACCAGTTTACAGAGGAGGGTTTTTTTTCCCTGGAACAGAGCAGGTGTTTTTGTCTTTTTAATTAAGAAGCTTCATGGAACACATTTAACTGCCAGTCACTGAGTAATTTCTCAGACCTTTTATACACTTCCCAACAGGCAGAATACCATAACTATTTCTTTGGATATGCTGAAATTAAATTTTAACAATATTTTGCCTTTACACACATGAAGTGTACTAATAGTCAAAGCAGCTCAATACATGGAAGGTCTCTCATATATCTATGCTGATCAAAGTAAAATGGTTTAGCATGACTATGGACACCTTCCTCTTTGGAGCTCTTTATTGTGGCTACAAAATTACCCCACAGTTCACAAGAAAGGGCCTAATGTCTAGTCATGTCTCTAGATGACTTGTCAACCTCATAGGTAGCTTTGAAATGATAAATCTTTCTTCTTCCAGGACTCAAGAAATCTTGCTCTTTATAGCCACTATCCACTGCAATAAAAGCCAGAATTTGGCCTTAAATTTGGATTGTGTGTGCATGTAACAAATAAGCCAAGCATTAAAGATTCCATGCAGCTTTGCAGTGTTTTTATTATATTAATAATAAAAATAATCACAGAGAGAAAGGGACGAGGTTGACAGGCAAAACTTTTCATTTTTAAGATTTCTTTCTGTTTACAAAGTTTGTGCAATTTTAAGATATTTTATCACAAATAAAATTCCTCAGTAGTTTATATTCAATAAAAAGGTGGCAACCCTGTACTCACAAGCAACCTAGAATACCAAAGTAAACCCCAATCTATAAGTAAGTATACACGTGATGAACTTTACTACCCCTGGTCTCAGTGGGTCTCATGGTTGTAAGGTTAAGCACACATGTGAGTGTTTGTAAGATCCAGCTGCACCCTCCATTTTCATCTCTCTCACATATAAACACATATGTACAAAGACAAGAAACATGATTTTTAAAAGTAAACATGTCATGTCTACATTTTCAAGAGGTTAGTAGAGACATTAATATTTCCAAACATGCAAAAAATTATGTTGAGAATTTCTGAGAGTACTTTTCAATTTGGAGAGAAAGACCCCTCCCCACCCCCACCGAGGTACTGGTTTTGGTATCATACTGACAAAGGTATACCTCAGAAACCACTCCATTGGAAACAAATATGCACAGAAGATTCAAAATTAGGCTCCACATTACATATGTTACACAGGCAATGATACTATTTGCCTATAAATATACAACAAAAGGAACATTATCTATGTGTTGAAGTAAAAGAAGAGACTTTTATTTCAGTCTGGAGATAGAGAGAAAAACCATTCAGTTTCGACAAGCTGTAATATGTTTCAACATCATCTCTACAGTGACTTTGAACCTAATGGTACAAGCTTAAATATACTATATCTTGGCATGGCTATCCATCTGATGTCATTGAAACACCCAAGAAAGGTACAGTAATATGAGATGGTGATTAACACTCCCAAAAGAACAGAGAGGAAGTAACCATCTACTTAATGATATTAGAGTACATCATCCTGAACACCATCAGGGTCTAAGCCCCTGAGCTCTTTCACATCAACATTTGTATGTGAGGATGTGTGTGGTACTTTTTAAGAACTAGCAAAATGGTGCAGGCTGTTCTTTAGTTCTCCAGAAGAAGGTACAGGAGAACGGAGTTTATGGGAATAATGTGTATAAAAATATTAAAATATTCTACAGTAGAGCTTAGAACAATTACATGTTACCACAGCGATTCCACAGTGTATATTCAATTGTTGTAAAGTACTGTTATACACATGCATCTTTGATTTCAGTCATATAGATGAGTGATGCTTGCTTTATACTAAGAAGCAATGAGAATGGCCACACCACCAGGCCACATTCAAGGAAAAAACCAAACTCCATCTCTTTGAATTAGCCTTTTCTTGACAACCTTTTTAAAAAATAAATCAGCACTCTCACACAACATATACTTATTCATTTTTAAAAAATCCCATCAGTGATGTTAAGCTATTATTTTTAAAGTTCTGGAAAGAAAATTCCGCATTTACTTAGTGGAGGAAGGCACTCATATACCATAGTGGGCAATCATATTAAAGGACAGACAGAATCAAATCATGACTTCTAAGTAGTACTTTTAAATTTACCAAGAAGTGCTTTTAAATTTATTGGCCTGAATTCTCTGTAACTAAAGCCTAGGTTTAACAAGATACTTAATGTACTTACTTTCAAGCATATGAGTAATCCCAGTGGCTCCACTGGGATTGCTCATATACTTATTGTTAGACAGACTAAGTTCCCCACTAAATGATAGCATTTGAGTATGTTTAAACTCACTGATAGGCATTAGGGTCACATGTGGCATATGTCAGGAGTCCAAAATTTGTCCCATTCATGCTTCTTTTCAAGAATCTCCCTATAGTATGAAATATCTATTAGATAAGTTTTATTAGTAGAAATTAGTGGTTTCTCTCTAGTTCTTATTTTGTATCTGGTCTGATTTTACCTGTGTAAATATTGTTAATAAATGTCATAATTAAAACTCTTTTTAACAATATCTCATTTAAGAGTTTTTCCATTTCATAATGAATATATTCAAAGGAGAACCAGTCCATTAAGAATGTAGCAGTTTTGACCTCATTAACTGGGAAGGCAGGAATGACTTTGAACAACCAAAATTAAGAAAGCATTTTCTCACTGCAAATCAACCAAACAGAATGCAATGTGGAGTGTCCCATAGAACTTTAGATAACATCAGATGGGGAATAGTGCAATGGAGGCAATATAGCCTTGATTTTTATGTCATCTGGGAGGGATGTCTGTGACGGAGCCCTTTTAAAATAATACTGAAGTGTCATCTCTCTTGTCAACATCATGCTCTAATCAGTGCAGTCTTTTTTTTTGTTGTTGTTGCAGGGTCTTCCACCTCATAATTGACCCTGACATATGCTATTCACTCTACCCGTTGGCTTTGGACATATAACTCCTGTCATGATCAATTATTAGGTGATAGATCCTGAAACCACTGGGACTATTGCTGAAAAGCATACTATATAGCAAGCCCTGAAGTGATCAAATTCAAATATGACCAGGGGAAAAAGAAGAATCTAGTCTTTCATAAAACTGATACACTTTTTGCTTCTATATAAAAAATGTCAATTTCCATCATTCTGTGTGTTACTGAAACAAATGGTGACAGGACTATTTCTGAAATAGGTTAAAGAAGAGTATGAAAGTCTATTCCAAATTCTACCAATGCCAAGATGAAGAAATTATCTGCACAAGTATACAGTATGCCTAATTAGATCTGAAAAGCAGATGAGATTGTGAGTGGCAAGTGGGCAAGAACTAAAACTAAGGGTGTGCTACTTCCATTTTAACGCTTCCTTGTACACTTTCTTGTTAGATTGTAAGAGCAGTGAGGAAGAGGAAATATTTCGCAATTGTGTAAAAGGTGCATAGCATACTTCTGGATGCTATGTCCATAAACAAAGACAACAATTGATTATGATCAAAAAATGTATGGTTCCCACAGTAAAGTCAATAGGGTCTAGTGGACTTTGGGTTAAACAAAGAGCCCAGGAAAACCAGGCCCATTTTCAGTTCTATTATCATCACTTTTTAAATTTAAATTTTATTTTGCAAGTTTCAAGCAGAAACAAGATGCACCATTGTTCCACTTCAAAGTACATTTCAGCTCCATGACAAATCTAGGAGTGAAAACTGATAGGAGCCTGAAGTTTAGCATCCATTAGCGTAGTTGTGTGCCAAAGGCTAGTTTATGTATCAGGGGCCCATTCAGCACAGAAGGACAGCAACCCTTGTTCCAGCCTAGTTCTTGGTATGGGACATGGATTTCAATGCCCTAACATGCCTTTACTGCATCCTTGTGGAAATTAGTTCAGGGTGCTGAGAGATGTGGGGAAAAAAAACATGTTATACTAACAGCAGCAGTGTGTTCCTTCAGCCCAGCTCTGCAGCATCTATATATATCAGACACTTCAGTGGGGTTTCTTGGCACTCTTATCTAAAGCTGATTCAATCACTATTGGATAAAAGTGCACCAAAAAATCCCACTAAAATGCCTGATCTATACAGACATTGGGCAAACTAAGTACAATTAGCATACTGCCACTTCTGGGCATATGCTGGGCTTAGTGTGAGAGCGCATTGAGTTTAAAGTGCCACTTTTTTGCCCCCACGTCTTCAAGCAGCCTTAGGCATGAGTTTTCATAGGCTACTTGAAGTATTTTAACCCACTTCAAGTAGGTTGTTGCCTACGAAGGCTTATGCTCTTCTGAACCAGTTAGTCTCTAAGGGCATCTATACACATGTTTCGGGGTGGAGTGGGGGTGTACTTTAATTTGAGCAGCTCAGATCTCTCAGAGAGCTGCCCACAGCATCATGTGTATTCAGCTTTAGCTAAAGCATTCAACGAGCTTTAGCTAAAGAACCCCCACCGCCATTTTGAACCATGGGGACCCTGAATACACGTGAGATGGAGGTTGCTGGAGTGCACTAATTAGCAAATTTGGTACCCAAACTCTCTACAAATCAGAATACCTCATGAGAAGAATTTATATTCTCTTGAACCACAAAATATTATCAGCCACTTGCTGCCACTGACCATTGCCAACTCATTTAAATTTCATGTAATTCAGCAATCTATAATAAGGATAATTCTTGAATAATCTTTGTACAATCATTACCGTACATATTATTAAATTATCTTCTAAAGTGTGTGATTCAAAGATATTTTTACTGTCCTTGACTGACTAGCCACAAATGTAATTAATATTCATATGATTGTCTACATTTATAAAAAATCCCATCTGTACAATTTCTGTCTTTCTCTATTCACATATATATAACATAGTGATCCCAATAAATGTCAGTCAAATGTAAAGTGAAAAGCTTTCTATTTAAATCATATAATTGATTACACACATCTGTAGCTAACTGGTTGTTTAAAGCAATGATCTAGAAAACATATAAGTACCTCTAGCTAGGTAAGCAGTCCCACTGAAGTTTTGCAGGACAGGACCCTATTATGCTTACTGATTTAAGTGTGGAATTATTTCTCGCCTTCAGAACGAAAAGCACACCCTTTCCAACATGCATAATTTATCCTCTTTCTTATATATCACGTGACACTGCATCCCAAACCATTGTTTCCTGTCTCTTATTCCAGGTTTCAGGTGTCTCTCACACATACCTATAAAACCAGCAACAGACAGTGCCTACTTTGAGGGCAAAATCATAAACTGAGATAGTTAAAGGGCTCTATAAAATACACATTCAAATATTTTTTTAAATATTTGTATTTAAAACGCTGTCATACCCATGCAGGCTTGATCACCTAAGTGGATGAGCATCTAAACTGCAACTGAAGAGTGAAGACAGTATGGTCTGATAGATGGTACTTTTCTCTGGGGAGTACAACAGCTGAATTTTATTCCTCACCAATAACTTGCTGTGTGATCTTAGACAGGTCACTTTATCTTGCAACATCTCACTTTTCCTATCTGTAAAATGGGAATAGTAACACTTTGAGATCCTTATCTGCAAAATCCTATTACATAAAAATAACCATTATTGTATAAAAAGAAAAATGGGAGCTGAAGGGTCTCGCCATCTCATAGCAGAAGAACAGTTTTCCACAGGATTAGGCTCCAAGTTTCATACTAGAATAAACAAAGTTAATATTTTATCTCAGTTGAATACATTTTACAGGATTTGCTTAAATTTAATGTTTGTTTGCAGGTTATTCTAGGGAACTTTACAAGAAATTCACAAATGATATTTTAATCCTCAACACAGTAACTGATATTTCTATGTTACAAACATATCAATAATATATTTTCTAGCCTGCCAGAGGGGCATAGAAACTGCAAAGAGGAAAAAAATGGTTAGGTTTATAATGCAAAAAAATAAAATAAATCAGACACCATATACATAATTCAGAACAGTATACCTGGAATAACTTTCAGTATTTAACCAACTTCTAAAATAAAGCCTTAATATTTGTCTGCATGCAGAGATGTCAAAAGAAAAAGGTAAAAAAAAAAAAGAAGCAGAAACTGACACAAATCCAAACCAAATACAATTAATACCGAATATAAAAATGGTTAATATTTGGACCGTAAATCTTTGGGCAGTGAGAGAGTGAGGAGGTCACCAGGAGCTTTGGAGTAAAGATCTCTCTGGGACCTATCTAATCTCTCTGCTATGGGGAAAATCTGCAAAAAAGCAGAGCATTGGAAATTTTGATTTTCCCAGACTCCTCTATATGCAACCAGTATTAAAAACATTTAAAGTCACCAAACATGCACAACCTCAGTGCATTTTTTTAACCTGATCTCAGTCTGCATTAGATCAACAACAGAAATAATTGCTGTCACTTTGTGCTTTTTGACCAATAATTCTCAGTATTTCCTGCAAGAAACTTGAGTGATGCAAATGACCTTATTTTTACAGCATGCTTTTATTAAATAGTTTATTATTTTGGCAGACTAATAAAGATTTTGGTATTTGCTTTTATTTGCAATAATATTACCACCACATAAAAAAGGATTTTATGTTCTTTTTGAGGAACAAGGAGGATAAAAGTGTTGATGGATAGCGCAACTGAGGCATCAGCAATGAGCTGGAAATGAGACACATAAATATGAAAGCAGAGCTAAGAAAATAGAACTGCACCCTTGGCCTTTCTTAAAAGAACATGCACATGCCACGGTTCATTCACACAGTTACAGAAACTCCTTTTGTTTCCAGTGAGTCAGTGAAAAATATGCAAAGTCTAAAACACTATTAATATTCTTAGCTGCCTGGCACATTTCTATAATTAATGTAATCATGAAATGTTTCCAAGACTCTTTGAGAAAAGATTTTCTTATTACTTTTATTATGATTTTCCTAAAGATTCCTGTTTTATTTAGAATAGGAGACATTTTTATGCCTTCTTTTATATATTAGCAAGAACTGGTTGAAAAATTACCAGCTTCAAAGTTTTTTCAACCAAATCCAGGGTAACTTAACTTTTCTTTAAAAATGATGTCCCCTTACCTCAACAAGCGCTAACTTACAAATATTCTTTATGGATTGACCTGATGGCCATGCTAGCCATTGTGCACAATTTTAAAGAATAAAGTGATTGAGCCCCAAGTCCAAGAAGAACATTTAATATATTGATAAGACTAAATTAATATTTTCTTGAATGAAAGCCTCAATTTGTCTAAAAAAGCATTCAAGTTAAGAGTAGACATCCTCCTGAGGGATGCTGAGCTCCCTCAACACCCACTGAAGATCTCAAAAGTTGAGGGCACTTCACCTTATGTAGGATGGGCTCAGCATTTTCCATAACTCAACACTTAGCTCTTCCAATTAAGAGATTCATTTACTTAGATCTGTAATGACATATGCTGTAAATATAACATTGTGTGATTGACTGGGGTATGTAGGGCTTGAATTTTATTTATAATTCCTCCCCCAAAGTGATCATTAATGCAGAAAAGTATGAATATAGCAAACGCCACAAGGAAACAAGATCAGATTCTAGCAGAGAAATTGACCTGTTTAAGTGGAGTTCTATATTGGGAGTTTACATACTTCCTTTGTCTGATGTCTAAAAGGCAATCAGTAGGCAGGAATCATGAAGCATGAGTCTGATAAAAGCTTGATAAAATAGTAAGTTTAACAATTAATTATATGTCAAGACTTAAAATCAGAAAACTGCTTATGCCCATTGCCAGTCATTCACTCCCTGTCAGTAATAGTTCACATCTTTCCTGGGATGCTATCCAACCACAGTGGCATCTAAAATATAGCAGGCTATATTGTTACAGTTGGAGGTGAAATTCAAAGTTGCACCAAACAGAAGTGACAAATTCACATTGCTAAGTGTTGCCTAGCAATAAGAGATGAGCTTATTATGAGTGCTGCCTTTATCCATAGCAAAAGAGGGCTTTGTATTCACACCATCCTCATGGGAAAGGGGCAAGAACAGTGTGGGCAGAAGCAAGGGTGTCACTAGGAGTTGTAAATACCTTCTGAATGTCAGTGTTATCTATTTGCCTCCTGAGAAGGTGTCAAAAGGGACAATGCATAAACTGTTCCTACCTAGATCCTTGAGGTCACTGGGGTAACTTCCCCCAAGTTAGTAGAGGCTTTGCAGTCCGGACACCTCATCCAAAGAAACTCTGGCCAGAAATGCCTGCTTAAAACTGGGCTGCTCCAGTCGTCTTCATGACTCAGTGTAAGGGCCTTCTGCTCCAGTTATTTTGCTATTAACTACACTTAGTAATTTCTGCCATTAGGCCCAAAACTGCGGCTGTATTACAGGATCTGTTAAAATCCTGTTGATATACTTTTCCAAAAAAGGAAAATCTGTCACAAAGATTGAAACCAAAAAGAATAAGTACTCTCGCTGTGAAATATTTTCATCTTATTTCCTATTTAATTTTTTCTAACTTCAGGTTTCAGGTATTGTATCTTGTTATGCTTTTGTATGCATAATCTGAAGTGTAAAATGATTTGCCCTATTACATGCTTGAGGACTGTGATCAAATCACCTCTTAATTTCTCTTCAATAAACTAAATAGACTGAGCTCCTTCAATCTCTGATTGCAAGCTTCCCCAGAACTCAGTTTATCCTTATTGTTATTTTCAAAATAGTCTAATTGTCCAATATCCTTTTACACTACTTCTACTTCTCATGTCCTATCTGAGATTGTTGATGACAGGTATTTAGCAGAATTTGTGGATTTGTTAAAGTCTGACAGGACTATGACATGAGTGCTTCTGCTATGGCCTTTTGCACTGTAGACACCAAAATTGGACACAGTATTCCAACACTGGTGTCACCAAGGCTATCTGTAATTGTAAAGCTCCCAACAGAACATTACAAATACTTTTTAAGGAGATGTCATCAGGCTATATGTCATCAGATGTTAGTTGCATAATTTTTTGCAAGACAGTGCAGGACCATTTGTAGCCAAATAGATTGACCGTTTCAATATTTCAGATACTGTTAGTTAGGAATTACACAGACTATACTAGTACAATTCACACAAACAATAACGGAGTTAGGAGACATAAGCAAGAATATGTAGAAAGCGATGAAGGTTAAACTGTGGATGTGAGAATTGAAGTGATTCTCAACCTTTTTATATTCAAAACACCCCTTGTTAGACTCAAGGTACCCCTTGAAAAATGATACCCTTTAACTTTCACTTGTTTTTATGACAATGAAAAAATAATAGAGCAATTCTGAGTTGCAAAGGATTCAGAAAGGCCATGGCAAGTAAAATGTTTTGACGCCATGGATCCCACTTGAAATTCCTGGGTCTATCTTATGAATCATCAGTAGGTTTTTGTATGCCTAGCAATATTAATATTGTGCAGCACCCAGCAGTAGCCATAAAAACAACTTGGTGTACTATGGCACCCTGGCTAAGAATTACTGGACTAAATGCATGTTCATCTTTTAATTTTATATTTTCTCTAATATTTAAGTAAAGGAAGGAAGGATCCTTTAAAAAAAAGACTTATTCCAAATAATATTTTCATATGGTCTTCCTAACTAGCAGAATTTACAAGTGTGAAGCCTATATTTCTAAGGGCAACACAGATCAGTTCATACAAATTGGTTAGGTCTACACGGGATGCTGACTGAGTAGCTCATTACTACTGCACAGTAGGACCATGTGGCACAAAGTGTGATAGGATGCTACTGCGCAGTAGTAATTAGCTACTGCGTAGTCAGTGTCACCTAAAAGCTATTCAGAGACTCTACTGCAGTAATTTAGTATTTGTTTATGCAAGTACTAAATGACTGTGCAGTAACAACTGCTCAGTCAGCATCTCATGTAGATGCAGCCGCTGCTATTTTATCATGCAATTACTTATTTTGCTTGTGCAAATATAGGTGTTTTGGCAGTACCAAACTAAATATGCTAGAAATTCTATGGATGCAGTCATGGAAACCAGCAGTAACTTTGGCCCTTTCTTTATTTTTTATTCAATGTTGTTCCAAATAAACATATTCCACCTGTTACAACAGTCTGGCATATTACTTTCTTGATACGTGATGATACAATACCTCTCAGGTTTGCTGAGTAGCAAAGAGAAATGTAAGCAAATAGAAAGGTTTTCCACTTTCACAGGTTTTCGGTGCTTGGGTTCTGTTTGCCTGAGAACTGTATGAATGGGAGCCATATTTTATAGTATTTCTTTAACCTCTGCCATCTGGTGTAGGTTAGTTTTTCCACTGCCAACATTTCCTAGAGGCCCTGATACCAAAATGTTTGATTTTTAAGTAAATGTTTGGACTTTATAAATCCAGTTAAAAAAAATAGAGCATTATTTTTTTAAACTATATATTGCTTTTGCCACTAGTAACGGCATTAATAAATACACAGGAAAGTGTTCGGGTTTAAAGGCTTCTGTTCACAATTTTTTTTTCTGTAATGAAACCTCAAGGTCACCTGACATCTTTAATCACTATAGTCATGCTCAATTGTCAATGAAAAACTCAAATACCCCTTACTGGCCCAAAGCCTGTACACAAGTAAAGGAGTCACACAACTCCTGGTCACCACCTCTCAAGCCAAACATTGTTCCAGACAGATTAGGCTCAACCATGCATGTGCCCAAGCTTCACCTGCTTCAAAATTTATGTCAAAGTTTTATTAAACAGTTAAAACAATATCACTCCTCTTTGAGAAATACTTCTGCAAAAGTAAGTGACTTTGGACCATGACACTGAATGACACTTTGGCTAGCAACCGCACTTGAAAGAAGGACTACATAGCTTATAAACTGTTAATATGTGGAACATGGAGCCCTAAATTAATAGCCCTGAACTAGACTGTGAAGGAATGGCACTGAATTTGTCTGTGAAGGAAGGAGCTATCCTGATAGGTGGTTCCAAACACACTCCAAATATGAGTTTGTCTTTAGTACTGGCTTTTCTATACTCCAGATCCCATAAATGGAAAGAGTGATTTAGCAAACTTCTGATTATTCACTTTTAGTGATATTGTCTTAATTTCTGTACTCTTTACCTCCTTACTTCTGGATTCTATTTGACATTTCATTCAAACGGATAGTTTTATTTTTTATTTCCACCGCTCTGGGGAATCTTTTGTATACTTTCGCCTAAAAGAGTTCCTGACTCTTCTCAATACAGTCTTTATAGCTGACTGGCTATATGCATAGTAAATTGAGGACATAAAAGGTTTGCGTAAAAGTGATCTGAAGAGTAAAGGTCAAAACGTAAACTGATTTTGTGTACATTTTAGTTTTCTTCTGCTCTACCAAATAATTCTGCACATTCTTTCTTTCTATGATTTTTTCTCTATTTATTTCTAACCTTTAAAATAACAGTAATGTCAATTTTGGCTTAACATTTTTTTACTAAATGTCTTTGTCTTTTTTGGTAAATGTCTTTGTGGAATACTCAGAAAGATGTAATTTTGGCATTCTTCCTTCCCATTATGGAGGTTGCTTATTTAATATTTAGTCAGAGCTTAATTCACAATCATTATTCAGGTTCAAATTGAAAAGAAAGCAAAAAGTTTTGAAGAAATCTGAAAAACAAAACTTTATTTCTGAGGCCTGATCCATACTGAAAAATTCATACCAGATAAAAGGCTGGTTTAAAATTAGACTGGTTTAGTCAGTGCAAAACCATAATGCAGGGTTGCTTAAATGAGATTAAGCCTCACTCAAACCAATTTAATTTATTATGGCAATTCATTGACACAAGTTAAAACAAAATTAGCTTATTTAACTGAAGATTAACCAAGTTTAGGTCTATCCACATTAGGGTTGTTTTAACTTCTTAATTCAATCCATTTAATACTGATATAGGGAAATTGATTTACCAATTCTAATACAGATAACAGATCAGTTAATCACATTTTTCTTCTATAACATTTATGATGACAAAGGCGTTCTAGTTTTCTATACATTCACAGAGTTGAAGTTTGTTGAGATTAATGAAAGAAAATATATAAGACTACTATATTAAAAAAACCCCTATGTAATGGCATTTTTATTTTTAAATATGTCTAAGCATTTTCTATTCCTTCTTCTGTGAAGAGAGTTATGACTTACAAGTCTCCACTTAAGTAATTGCAAAGAAGCAGTGTTTAGCTTACCTTAATTTAAATGCCTTCTCAGCAAAGTGCCTGATGTTTCATGCATGCTATCAAAAGTAAAGAGGCATTCTTAGACCACATGCTGCGTAAGGATACAAGTGAAATACTTCATAAAAACAGACAGAATGTAAACATGCACAAACACACAAACCACTAATGCCATAAACAACCTCAAGCTTAGTACAAACAAAATGTGTGCCAAAAAACCTGCTTAAAATTTCATATTAAAGAAAAATACTCTCATAATGTCTGAGAATTTTGGCTATTATACAGAAGGCAAAATTTTGCAAATTTTATGAGGAGCTAAAGAGAGAAAGCCTCCCAGAGCTGCAGAGTATACAAGAGGATCATACAATCTTATGATCATAGGAAGATATGGCTGGAAGCGACCTCACAAAGTGATCTAGTCCAGCCCTCTGCTTAAGACAGGATTGCCTCTGACTAAACCATCCCAGCCAAGTGGGAGAGGAGAATGTACAAGTCATCCTGGCTGATTAATATGTGTTGCTTGTAGGGCAAGAAGGTATCTGATTAAATACTAATACTAATAATAAAACAAGCTAGATGGAAATGCTGGGAAATGCTGAGGAGAGGGGATAGGCCTGCTGCTCAGAAAGAATAAGGCATCTAACTGTGGGCTGAAAGGAGGTGCCTTCCTTTATTCAGAATTCAGAGCTGCAAATCCTTTCATGGAGCTAGGCACCTAAATCATGTCAGTGCTCTCGCTCGCGCTCGCTCTCTCTCTCTCTCTATCTAAAAAACAGGAGGTACCACTCTCCTGATACCCAAGAGCCTAGTATTTAGAGCACTTACTTGGGATATAAGAGACCTGGGTTCATATCCTTCTTCCTCTGCCTAATTTAGAGCAGTCATTTGACCAAGTTTTCCTAAAGCCATTTAACATCCCAGATTTTCTCGGACAGTGCTGAATTTAGGGGATGTATCTCAGTGCCCCAAAAGAATCCCAGAACTGGGCCTTTTGTCCCATGTTGACCAATTCCCCCATGCAAATGCATCTGTGGGCACTGGGGATCATCCTGATATCTCTTCACTTAGATGCCTAACTGCTTCTCTGTGAATCTAGACCTTAGTGGGTGCATCTACACAAAATGCTACATCGTTGTAGTGACGAGCTACAGTGACGTAGCTCATTGCTACGGTGACATAGCATCAGCGGGCATAAACTGCAATGCCACTGCTACTGTGCAGTAGCAATGAGCTACTGCACAGTAGCTTGTTGCTACCACACAGTAGGGTCAGAAATGACCAGTGCAGCACCAGGACTGCGCAGTACTGGCAATTACTGTGCAGTCATTTAGTACTTGCAGTTACTGTGCAGTAACAACTGTGCATTCGGATACACATGTAGACGTGCCCAGTGTACACAAAATTCTGCTCCCACAGAAATCATTGGCTATTTTGTCATTGACTTCAGTGGGCAGAATTAGGCCAGTACTAAATGTTTTTAAGATCCCACTAATAAAATGCTCTACAAGTGCAAATTTTATTACCATCATCATTATTGAAATGTTTCTCAAATAACATGCGCTCCATTTCAGTTCCATTTCTCTTAGATATGTTTACATCCAATTTTATACATTTTCTTTCCCTTTTGGATTATATCACCGAGATGTGCCTCACAATTTTTCTAAGTTAATCGATTTCCATGGCAGCTTAAAGTACATTTTTCTTAAGGTTCCTTTCTTAGTAATTTAGAAATAAATTAGTTAATAAAATTATATCAGAAAACTCGTTTCACTTTTGTTCTGTGCACAGAATTGCATCTAGTTTTCTGAATGTGAAATATTAAACTTATTATATCTATTATTTCATACATAATAGGATGTGTTCAATCACTAGTCATTTTTGTATTATTGTACGGTGAAGTACAGTGAGATCATTGCTTAACAATAATTGTTTATGTGATTTTAAATGAATTAGAAAGGATATAGCTAAGGGTGGAATCCAGATCCTCTGTTTACTACCCTTCTCTTGTAACATGCTGTACATACATTATTACTGAGAAGGCTAAATTCAATCCACAGAAAATAACATTTCTGTGCCTCAAGACATAAGAGCTATTCATACAAAAATGAGGAGCAAATTGTGTACAGAAATAAACCCTACATCTTTTGATTGTAGTAGCAGGTTCACAGTGTCAGAAAAAAAAATCATGAAGGGGAGCCAAATCTGCCAAACTGGACTGAGGCTCAGATGAATGCAGTGGGAAAAGATGAATTTCATTTCATTTTCCTTAACAGAGCATAGGATTTTTTTTCACCCCCACCAAATAGTAATCCGCAGTTAAAGTTATTATGATCTACACTACCACAACGGAACATGAATATATTAAATAAATATACTGGTATATATATTGTTTACATTCCTACATCTAGGCCCTTATATATAAAGTTTTTAAAGTATATTTAATTTATCAACTGCTGAGTGAGAAAGGGATTACAATAGTAGCTAAATTAATATGTAATGGAGTTGATTCTTTAGTACTTTAAATAGTTATTTATATTTATCCAACCCAAGAATATAATGCTACAAAAATGTTATATATAGGAGTTTACTATTCACCTATATAGATGATACTTTACCCTTTCTCATACTTGTATAAATTAGGAGTAAATTGTAAGAAATCACTGATATTATCCAATTGCAGGTAAGATTGTCATCTTGTGCATATTATATATACACAGAAAAATGATGGGTTAAGACCAAAGAGCCTGTTTGCACATTTCAGGGTGTTTCTAGTTAATTGTACATTGAATATTCAGACTGTGAATGTTACAGTGTTTTCATGGCATTTTCCAATAGGCTATATTTTTACATTTCAAAAGTGTCTAAGTAAATCTGGCCTCTAAACTCTATTTTTAAGGGTACCAACATTTAAATGCCTTGAAAATGAGTCTTCAGCTCCTAAGCAACTCAGATGGTTTCAAAATATTACTCATGACAAAACCTACTTTGTATTGTCCAATAAAAGACTACTGAAAGAACCATTTAACTTACAGGAATCATCAGATCTTTGGTGACCGACAAAATGCAAGAAGATAGCCACTAGTTCACATTGGTTAGATGAGCATGGTCCTTCAAATGCAGTGTGCTTGGAGGTACACATATCCCTGATTTTGAGAAATATATTACATAATTTTTGACCAGAGCTTTGATTTAAATGCACAGAATTACTCCCCTTGGGACAGAACTTATGTTTGGCATCATTATGTGTATTAGATTCAGAACTTCTTACACACTGAAGGTCACTTCAGTTCCAGGTGCAACTGTTTTCCATTAAGAAATCAAGTGAGTAGGTTGTATTTGTTTGGTTAAAATTAAAGTATCTCACTTTGATGTTAAAATGAGTGGGAAGCTTTTAATGATATTTCCAAATGAATTGGAACTTCTTGCTTAAAATGATATTCTAGAAGCTCACTTTCTTCCTAGAAATGGGTCACAAATTTTCTGCCCGTGTTAGAATTGGCACAGTGTCTCCAAATCTAATGTGCTAGCCTTAGCGCCTTTCAAGTTATACAGTTATCCTGCAGAAAATCTTTGATAAATGTACTTAAGCAGCATTTAAGCCATCGTCTTCCTCTACCACCATGAACCTACAAGGTTCTGGAAAGTGGGCACCCATGCTACCACTTGATGTAGTTATGCTTCCAAAAGCTTGACCTCAGCATGATCTTCTTTATCCCCAAAGCTTTGGCATCCTCTTTGTGTTACATTTTTCTGAAAAGCTCTTTGTTTGAAAGAGCTGGGCAGGGTAGAGCTGGCAGACTGGAATACTGCCCTGATGTGTTGTGACAGACATGTAATCTGCCATTTGACCACTGGTTCACACGTCAGTGTTAATGTGAATGCGACACCTCTCAGCACGCTGTTAATCATGCATTACTCTTCTGTCTAAAATATCACAGAGATGTGGAAGAGACTCTTTTCAGAAGATTGTATAAGGAATATAGCAAGAGGAAAATCTACAGTCACAATTGACACCTCTAGATGATAAACCATAGTAAAAAGACAATATTAATACATGTATATTTATGGATTTCTATATTTTAAGGCCAGAAGGGACTATTAGATTATCTAGTCTGATAGAAAGCACTCTCACTCCAAAACTGTGCAGACTCTTAAACAGGTGTAAGCACGTGTAAAGTAAAAGAGCTGAGAAGATGGCCCTGTAACATCTAGACATTATACAAGTTATGGTTTCTTTTCCTCACTTTCAGCTGCTTGATTTTTGTTTCTTTTTCTTCCTAGTGTTTCATCATCTAAGTTCCTAGGAGTTCGTCCGCTTTCATCAACTGAAATGTATGTACCAGATGGTGCAAATAGCCCGGTATATTTCTATCCTGAATCCATGTCAAAAAACAGGCAGACTGCTGCAGTTTTTGGTTGCTGCACCTCATGGTATCAAAGGCTGGTTAGGAAGAGTGACACTGCCTGACAGTGAATAAGATTTTTTGAGTCTGGCAGAGAAGTTGCTTTGGAAGCTAAAATTCTGCTTCTACTCAGTCGCGATTGCTTTTCATGATTAATTTTGTTTATGCTGATCTACAAAGGATATAAATAAATTGACAAAATACACTTGCAGAAAATTTTTTGGTTAAGATGCTTCACAGTAACCATGTCATGCCTTGTATATTAACTATATTTTTAACTGTTTTCTTAGAATTTTAATAGAAACTGACCTGGAATTGAAAGTCTTCACAATGACTGTATAGTGACAGAGATACAACATTTAACTCTATATTTATATTTTGCAGAAGCTCAATATTTTTCAGCAAATATTTATAGGGCTACTGGAGTCAATTTTGCTATGTATGTTGTCAGTTGTACTGGTGTCTTCAGTTCTATGTAGTCTCAAGGTGTTTGCAGCATCAGAGGGAGCAGTATCTTATAAAAGTAATCTCATAACACCTGGGCAGAGCTCAGTGAAGTTATATTTCTATTATAGAAGAGTTTTTTATTTGAAAAGGACCAGAAATATGGCAGTGTGCCTGAAAGAAAGGGGACGGTGACTTTATAAAGTCTGGAGCAAGGGCTAACATTTTTGCTCTGTTTATACAGTAGTAACACCATGGGGCCCTAGCTATGCCTGGGTCTTCTAGGTGTAACATAATGCTCATGATAAACAATAAAAGCAACAGTAGAAAGCATAAGAATAGTCAGAGAAATGATTACCACAAAATGAATCACAAAATGATCAAGGTGCTGGAGAAACTCACTTATAAGGAGATACTAAGACCTTGTTCTGGTATCCCTATGTTGGATAAGTGTGTGGTATTTTACCAAAGTACAAGCATGATCAATATTGGAGACAGTTATACAGAAATAATGGATTCCCTATCCCATAAGACAATAAACTATACTAAGAAAATTACATTTATTGTGGGAGGGGTTGTATGTCTGTAACTATACCACCACAGGTAAAACAGAGGTAGAAAAATTATAGTGAATATCTTGGCTAGTGATAAACAAACAGGCATGGTAACAGACTACATTATTTAATAAGATAGGTAGGGATGCATCCAGGACTACAGGAATTAAGTTTGGATTGGGGAAAAATTCTGACCATGAACATAGACTCTCTAGAGAAGTATAGTCTAAATGCTTGGCACTTTTAAAGGCCATGGGAGTTGAAAATGTATGGTACAAAAGAAGCCTGAATTGGCAGGTAGATGAATTAGCTGACCTCTTAGTTCCTCTCCATTTCAAGCTTCTATGATACTATGTGGGGAAAATTCCTTTTCAACCCACGCTGGCAATCTGTTTATGTTCTGAAGTACGATGATTGACATCCCTTTTAGCTTTTAACCTAGAGAAAGTCTTTGCAAGTGTTATTCTTACATATAAATGTCTAATGCTTTATTTAAAAGAAAAATCTCTCAATTAAGGGACTGTACCCATGTGTAAATGCAGAATGGAGATCACAACAGAGTTGGAGGTGTTATAGCGGCATGGGTAGCACTCCCACTCAGGGAGGTGGGGGCATTGAGCTGGGAAGGGAACATTTGGGGCTTAAGGACTAAAAAGAGGAAGGGGAGGCAGAAGAGAGGAGATTGAGACAAGCAAGAGTGAAAGAGTATGAAGAAGAGGAGGCAGAGATTACACAGGGAAAAGGGAAATGTGTGTGGAGAAATAGGACAGGAGAATGGAAGGAGTGGAAAGGGATGTGGAATAAGGAACCAAGAATGAGGAGGAGAAAAAAGAAAAGAAAAGAAATGTGGAGTACTTGTATTTATTCAGCCCTGGTTACTATAACACTTGATCACCTCACAATTTTTAACGTATTTAACCACCTCTCATGTACGTCTTTATTTCAAAGAACATGGTATTAACAAGAACTGATAATATTAAAATTAATTTTATAGCTAAAATCTTATATTTACTCAATGCACCTTCCCATGTTTTGACTTAGAATAAAAGGCTGAAAAAAGACAGACACTGTACATATATGTGCATATATAAATAGGGTGTGTCACATTCTGCTAATTACTCCTGCATTTTGTCTTATATTGGCAGTTGTAGGCTAAGAAATGGATTTGTATGCAGGTAAACATTATGAAAATAATTTTAAAATAAAAAACTGAAAAAAGCCTAAAATATTTGTTTAAATAATATTGTAAAGAACCACCACGCAGTCTATATAACATAGATGTAGCCTACTACAAGGGTCAAAAAGGACAGATTCAGTAAAGATGAAAATAACAGACTCCAGAAGATTTATAATCACTCAAATATAACTTTGCAATATGAATGATTCTGAATTTGAAGATTTGTGCTGAAACATCAACTTCAACTTTATTGAGGGCTGCAAATAAAATTGAAGCCAAGGCCTGAAAAATGAACGAACAATGCATTTATCTGCTAAGTTAGTGCCCCACAGAATATTTTAAAATTATTTAACACAAATCATCTCAGTGTCAACAACTCATCACAGATAAACTATCTAATTAACAGAAGCCATCATAGTATTTGAGAACTCAGTCTTGGCTCAGTTATTATAGCAGAAGGGCAATCCTTGATAAGCAAAAATTATAAAAGCAGATTTCTAAAGCATTACTGCTGAAGTGGATTCTGTTTTAATTTTAAATTAACCCCCTGTTAGTTTTTTTAATACTATTAGATAACTTGACAATATGTCTTTCCTTATATTAAGTATTAGGTCTTTACAATGAGATTCTGTAGTGTGGTCTATATTATGGTGTAGCATTATTAAAATTTTTGAATTGCTTATCATCCATAGCAATTGGACCTAATTTTACACCACAGAGACAGGTGGGTTAACAACAATTTGCCCAACTAGTTGGAACCGCCTCTGAGGTGGTCACACCCTCTTAAAAAATTGCTATCGTTTTCATATACTTTCAAGCTTGATCTGTAAAAAGACTCAGGCACAGCTGTGTTAAAAGTTGCAAAGACTAACTTTAGGCTTCTTTACCGTCTCGTGGGATTTACAGCTCTGAGTTAGGTACTTAGGTTCCTACATGGAAACTTAGGAGGGTTACATGCCTAAGAATGGGATCTCCAAAAAACAACACATAGGTGGGAGTTGTCTTAACTACTCCAATCTGGAGATAACTTTGTTCCCTTTCTTGGAGATAGAGCCGTGATAGGGGAAGAAGAGGAGAAGGAGGGAGAAGTGATGGTGAAAGTAGTACTTTTTCTCTCGATTTTCCATTAAGTAAGGCAGGGATAAGCAACCCTGGCACGCAGGCCAGTTAGTGGCACGTGAAGACATTTTCCATGGCATGCCAGGAGGTATGCCAAGAAATATGTTTTAAAAATTTCTTTTAGTTGCTGCTCTGGGCTCTCCAGATGCTGCCTGTGTTCTTCTGACCTTGCCCCCATGCCTGTGGTGGTGCACAGGGGAACCTGCAAAATCAAAGGCAGTAATCAAACCACCGATTTTGCAGGTTTCCCATGAACCCCCAGCCACCATTTGCTACTCCCTCCTGATCAGTGGGGAGACAAAAACCATGGTTTTTAATATGGTGAGGTTTTTGCCTCCCAGCCAGTCAGCAGCAGACAGCAGGGCTGCCAGGACCCCTCAGCCAATCAGCGGCGAGTGGCAAAAACAGCACCATATTTACAACTGTGGTTTTTGCCTCCCTGCCAATCAGGAGTGACTGGTGAGCAGTGGGGCCCCTCTGCCAATCAACAGTGGCGGGGCGCACAGGGGAACATTTAAGATTAATGGAGCCACTATGCAGTCCACTCCTGCCATTAATTGGTAGGTCCCTAATCAGGGCTGGTGCTAGAGCAGGGTTGGGGGGGACTATAGCCACCCCAAAATTCACCCTAGCCCCCCATAGCCACCCCTCCCAGTGCTGCCCCTCCCCCATGCCACTTCTGCCCTCCCCATGCAGCTAAGCCTGCCCCACTTCTGCCCACAGTGCAGCCCCACCAGGAAGAGGCTGGTGCTGCCCCTGTCCCTAATTATGGGTGACTTGCAGGGGGAGCAGGGACATGTCCCACACCCCTCCAATTTCCACCAAGGCTGCTGGCAGGGGCCCAAGCAGCTTGCATCATGCTGCTGGCCAGGTCTGGAGCTGGAGCTGGGACCACGGCAAATGTCCTGAGCCTAGACACCATTCTGTGCAGCAAGCTTCCTCTGTCCCCACCCTCCTGCCTCCATCGGTGGGGGAGGGGGAGGGAAGGGAAAAGGAGAACAGGAGCAGCGGTAGCTGCCACCGCCTCATGGGCCTGGTGCCCATGCCGCTCACCCGTGTGCCTGTGTCGTTGTGGAGGGGCAGCCAGGCTCTGGCAGCCAGTCCTCATAGTTTCTTCCTCCTTTTTCCCTTCTCCTTCTTTCTCTTTTCCTTTTTTCCCCTCTTCTCCCCCACCTTTTATATAAGCATTAGTTTGAGAGTTTAACTGAGATGTGAGCAGTACACAAGCCCTTTGCTGGCCTTCTGTACATTGTGAATTTCTCTCTCAGTGAACACAATTAAAGAGAAGCAGCCTGTGTCTCACTTTAATTGTTTTAGGTTTGTTCACAAATGTTACTCTATTCCTCCAATGAATAATTTAAATTTAAATTTTCCCTACTACTTGGTTATAATCCTTCCCTGTAGGCCATTATGTTTATCCAGTAGGAACAGATATAAATTAGAAACTCTTTTGCAAGTGGTCCAGTAATCATTAGTTGACATTCCAGTAGGTTGGATTTTGGTTCTTCAGGAGATTTAGAGATTACCATCCTAACAAAAAGCCTGTATATCTGTGAAGTAGTATTGAGGAATGTGACAGGTAGCTTTAAAGTCCATGTTTTCTAAAAGCCTTGTCAAGTGAGTAAGAATCAAATGAGAGTGACAAATAGAATTTTTAAGGTTTTTATACTGATCAACAAAGGGTATAATTTCTACCTTAACCTGCTGCAGAAAAGGCTCCATCTAAGAGCAATAATATTTTTAAAAAATGCAGTTTCTAGGCTGGGACACTTCCTGAGGAAAATGTTAGATTTTAAGAGTTTTTGTCAGCTAAAAAAAATCACATAGCTCTAGGTTGAGAGATCATCTTTGGTAATCAAACAATCTTTGGTAATCTTTAGTAATGAGATATTCTAAAGTTTATATAACGAGTGTGTCAGAACAGTTTTATCAGCTGGACACTCCATATTTTCTCAGTCTTATCAATAGAATCAAAATGTAGTGGCAAATAAATAAGTTTAATAAAAAAATGGCAAATGGTACACATTATTGGAGGAGAACAAGCTGTTGTAAAGTTTTTTTTTCTGATTAGATGTTTTTTTTGAGAGTCCTTTGGTACCTAGCTCAAACAAATGGGAATTAGTTTCCTGCCCTTTAACAAGCTATAGCCTAGTTAAAAAAAGCAAGAAAAATTGAAAAAAAATCAAGAAATTGTATCCCCAATTTTCATTCCAAAACTCAAAATTAATATTTTTCAACCAACTCTATAGTTTGCAGGAAAATTGGTAGGACTTTCTGTGAAAAATATTTCAGGAATGCATTGTTCCTTTTTTGAATTGTTGTCTTCCCCAAGCCTCCCACCCCTCTGAAACAGTTCTATTTTCTGTTCAGTTAATTATTACAAATAAATAACAATAAAGAATTTTGCTTCTTTCTGGCATATTTTGTCAGAGATATTGACAGAATATGAATATAATTTTACCTAAAGAAAGATGAAGACATTTTGCCAAATGCTTTGTTCAATTTAGTAATATTAGCCTGCTCGATCAGTAAGAGAGGTCACTGAATCCATTTATCTTTCTTAGTCTATGGGTTCACCCTACAGCGGAGGTGTAGGGGTTTTTAATATTTGTTCTGATTACTTTTATATAAATTTGCATAACTACATATATATAATTTATTTGGAGCCAATTTAGAAACTAATTTACTCAGTATTTCCATGTGAGCTTTTGGTGTAGGAGTCACTCACTGTATTTCAAGGGTTCAACAGAAACTATTCATAAGTAAGTAAGTAAGGCCAATAGAAGTTTCCAGTTATGTTTGATGTCTACAGCATAATTATATGCAAAAAATCTAAGATTAAACACCTCTTTCTCCAGTTTACTTTCTCCTTATCCATATCTCTTGCCATAGGGTCTTACTGAGAATAGACATAGTGAGGAAAGAGAAGCCCTTATACAGAATATTCGTTTACAGAGAAGAAATACCTTTGACAAGACCTGTGCAAATAGCTCATTTTTTCTGCTTGATGGCAGTTAAAAATAGTTTCATGTTGACCCCAGCTGTACTGACTCTCTCTGACACAAGTTAGTTTTAGCTGTCACCCTATTTCCATTACATAAAGTGATATGCTGCTTTACTAGGCATGGAGAGTTGAAGAGTAAGCCCAACCTGGTGCGATCAAAGGACAATATCTGTTAAAGCTATTACACATGGCTTCCTGACATTCTGAACAATCCCAGCAAGAGGGGGGAAACATTTCTTAGCTTCACAACAATGGGATGGTCATTAATAAATCCTGAGCTATTGCAATATTTTTGTGCTTGGAAAAAGCACAGCAGTCCTACAAACCATTTTTTAAATAATCACTGTCTTCTTTTGTATGGCATCAGATATCAGATTCCATATCTATAAGCCACTGTCTGGTATTACTGCTCAATGTGCAGATTCCATCTATTTGTAAAGATTTCAGCTTTTAGTTAAGTGTTGTGCTGTTTGTTGGGCACCATATTTATACAGAGGACTGTCTAAAATGTTCTCTTTGAGGTGTTGTTTTGAAGTGTCTGTATCCAGATCTCAGTCTGTTCAGCTTGACCCATGCTTCTCTGTCAATGGGGGACACATTTGGTGTTGGTATGTAATGCTGTAGGAATAGGCCTGACCTTTCCCAATGGTTAGCTTAGCCTGTTGCTGCCCATAGGTTTGGTTCAGCATCCCCAGTCTCTTCCAGGAGCTTGTGGGCTTCATGTACAAATGTCATATTACTTTTAAGCCTCTTAAGCCTCCATAACTAGGAACAGACATTACACATAAGCTGGTTTAAGCAATCAGAAATTGGCTTAAACCTGTAACAGAACATATATTCAGTGCACGTAAACCAGTTTGAAAATGGCTGAAACCGGTTTGAGATAAACCTGGTTGAATCTAGTATCAGACTTAGCTGATTTGACTCAAACCGGTTTATGCAATGTCTGTCCCAGACCCCTTGCTGGTTTAAGATAAACCAGACTCCCCCAGCATCCTGGTATGTGCTCTGGGCTGAGCGGGGCTCTCTGCTCTACAGCAGAGCTGGCCCCTCTCCTCTGCTTCCTGGCTGTAGCTCAGGCAGAGACTGAAGGCTGCTCCCTCCGTCCCCCTCACCATACCCTGTTAAGCAAGAATTTCCCCCTCCCCTCTTCTCCCTTGCTAGAGCTCCAGCAGAGACAGCAGGCATCTGCCTGGCTTCTTTCTGCTAAACAGGGATTATTCCCCCAGCCCTCTGCTTTATACCTCTCAGCATTAGCTAGCAGACCACATGCTGGCTACTGTCCATGCTGTGGGAGATGACAAAGGCAGACAGGCTTTTTAGAGCTAATCAATGGGTAGCTGGCAATGTCCTTCCTTGGAAAAGCTGTTTAAGAAGAGCTTGAACTAATGGAGAGAGACTTTGTCTTCTTAATGGGTTAATAAACACTGAGTTGGGGGTGATAAACATTTCCTGCTGGGCTCAGGAGGTGAGGGACATCAGAGCGTCCTGCCTGGGCCTGGCCATGCCCCACCCAACTCAGCTCAGCACTGAAAGGGAAGGGAGGGCTGCTCTAGCACCCCCTGGTTTCTAGCCTGAGCCACTGCAGGCATGTGCCTGCATTTTTTCAGTCCAGAGGTGATGTCTGTGTGGCTACAGACTGGTTCAGCCTAGCCAGCTTAGACTAACCTGCAAAGATTGAATCAATTCAGGCTCAGGCTTTTTTAATGTCTGTCCCTAGCCCATCTGTTCAGGCCTTCAGTTAACAGTTGATGGAGCAGGTGATTTTTGTCATCTCTTACCTCTATTGTCAGTAATGATGTTGGAGTCTGTCATCTTATAACACTTGGTTTAATACCTGAGAGTACAGGGAGTACATCTGTGTGTGTGTATGTTGTGCAGCCTGTTATGAGTCTCAGTGCATGGTTAAATACAGCATTGAGCTTTTTAGAATGAAATCTCTGGACCATACAGGAGCACAATATTCTGCTGCAGAATATACCATTGCAAGAGCAAAGGTTCTGAGCACTTTGAAGTTGGCACCTCATGTTGTACTGGCTAAACATCTTAAGGCAGTAACCTGTGCAGAGACTTTAACTGATGACCTGCTGAATATCAGCAGTAAAGTCTCTCATGATTTGCTGCCTTAAGATGTTTAGCCAGCACAACATGAGGTGCCAATATCAAAGTGCTCAGAACCACTACCGTTGCAATGGTACTTGCTCCAACTGACTAATGTGGTCTAATGTGACTCCTAGGTAGGTTGTGGTATGCTCATGGGGAAGGATGCAGTTGCCTATTCTGATATCCAGCGTGTTCATGGCTCAACAACTCTCCAGGTAGAAGAGTGAAGATACTGATTTATTGATGCTCAACTTTAAGTGCCACTTGTGGAGACAGTCAGTGATGAGTTCCATGTCAGTGTAATTTCCTGTGATGTTTGCTTGAAAGCTTTGCCTATTCGAGCTGATCGGACGCAGCTGCCTTCTGTCAGGTCAGCAGCTTGTCCTCTAATGAGATTCCCTAGAAGGTTCCCAGGGTTTCTCTTTTGCCATGTCTTGTTGTTAAGGGTTATTGCTGGGAGGAAGTTCTCTAATGCTGCCTCTCCTGGGTTCCTCTTTGGTCTCTTGCTTAGGTCTTCATCTCGGGGCTTTACCTTCCCTACACACTGCCTTGCACCAACCAGTGATGATGTTAATCCTTGGCCTAGGCTACAGCAAAGTCAATCAGCCACGGCTGGGTCTTAGCCCTTATCTAATTTCAGTCCTGGTTCAGACAGTGTACCATCCTTATTCAGGCTCACTGTTGTCCCAGTCTCTGTCAGCTTCATCCGGGATCCACAGCTTTGAGAGAGGTATGTATCCTGGCTCCTCTGAGCCAGCTTTAGCTGGGCATCCCAAGTCTCAGGATTGCCACCACTCGCCCCTGCCGGGGCATTCGTTTGCTTCCTGTCACTCCGGGTTCTCAGGAGGCCTCACTTCCAGTCCTCCTTGAATGTGGGTCAGAGGAGATTTTATCCCTCTCTCCAAGGCTGACAAACCAACATCGGCACATGTCTACAAAACGTGCCCACGCCAGGACGGGGGAGCGCACCTGATCTCCAGCAGTGTTCTTCTGATGCCACTTTTCTCTCTGCTCCTGCGCTGGTGCAGCTTGTCTTCTGGTGGTGGTATTTCTGCTGCCGCACCTTTGATGTTCGGCGGCATTCTGTAGCCACCGTTTCTCCCTCCATTCTAGTGTCGGAGATAAGTTTTGGTTTGTAGCAGTATCGCTGCCATAGTCAGTCCCAGTGTCTTTTCTAGTTCTGTCATATCTATTCCTTGGGCTACTATAGCAACATTGTCAGCATATATGTCATATGTGGGAGAAGTCTGAAGTTTATACGCTGAACAGTATTGGTGCTAGCATTGATCCTCGGAGGACTCCATTCATCAGAGTTCATACTACTACCACTCTGCAGTACACTGCTTTTTTTTTCCCTTGACTGGTAGTGAGTTTGAATGATCTGCTGGAAATCATGTTCATGATGAAAGTGTATAGCTTGCAGTCAGGTATCACAGAATGCAGTTTATGAGGCCTTGATGCCATCCAGTGTCATAGGTGGCTGTGAGGTTGATAAAGACCGCGTCTGTTTTCTGCCTCATTTCAAATCCATTTTCTATGTCAGATGTAAGTAATGTAACAATCACTGTAAAAGTGATGTTTAAAAAGGGATGCTGAGTGAGAAAATGGAGTTCAGACATGAGTTGCACAGATACACCTAACAGCCTCCAAAAAGCATGCCTAATCAAAAAATTTCAGCTGCTTTTCAGGTATAGTTTGATCCATATGATTCACATATGCACAACTGAAAAGATGAAGCAGATACCTTCAGGTCTTTATACCTTCCCTGACCCTTGGCTTGGCAGTGTGCTGAAACAGCATCTGGTACAAGTTAGAGCGGCCACTTAAGCTAACTACAATGGTCACTTAGGGACCATTCTACAAAACTGGGATCAGTACTTTCCAGCTCTGCTCCCCTTATACCTTTAGAGGCCAGGAGGACTGGCATAATTTAATAATGACAAAAGGGATTTTAAAGACTGAAACTAACACATCTGCCTCTGAGCATGTTCACTGCATTTCACTTTCCTTTTCTTTTTCTTTTTTGTTACATTCTTTTAAAAATACGATGGTTAACTGAACACAGCAATCAATGTGCCACCAATTTATATAATGGAATTTTAATCTTCCCTTTTCTATTCTCTATTCCCATCTTAGTACAACTTAATACTTATTTGCTTTCTCTAATCACCACCAAACAAATCTCTTCTTTGAGCTGTCTACAAGGATGCCTAGATCTTTTTCCTGAGAGGTTACAGTTAATTCAAGAACAACAGATATGCACAAGCAGTTTAAATTGCTCCCACTAGCATGTTTTATCTTGTCCTTATCTACTGGTATGTTGAATCTCATCTGCCACTGAGTTGCCCAGGTAGTTAATTTTGCAATACCTTGCCTAATGTGACCAATCCAAATACATTTATTTTATCAGTTAATTTTCACACCTCAATATTCAAATTGCTACTAATAAATATAGTGAACAACACCTGATCTAGACTGTTTCTGCTGTACTGATTCCATGGTCACTGTTCCAGTGAGGTTCAGATTGACAGCTTACTTGTTATTCAGTTAATGTATGTGTATTGCTATTGCATCACAATAGTGACTACAGCATAGTCATATACCTAAGATAGCTTTAAACTAGCCAGATCAAATACTGGTAACATTATTCTTCCAGCAGTACTAACTAGTCATACAACAGTGGCTAATTGACTATGCTTAGAGGCTTTTTTTGCTGACATGCCTATGCTGGCAAAGTCTTTGAAGAAGAGACTAGCACTCTGAGCTCCGTGCTTCCGTGACAAGACATTACAGGTGCCTAACTAGTTAATTTGGGTATGTCTATACTACATGGCAATCACAACAGTTTCAATAACTATGCCAGTCCTTTACCTTCTTACCCCTTGGCTATCAATCTTTCATCTTATTGTTCTCTTAGAAAGGACTTTTTCAAATGGCTTCTAAAAGTCTGACCTCGTAGCTGGTTCCCTTTTATCCCTTGTTTTTACTCTGAAACAAAATATACCTGAATGAAAGAGTCTTGACAGAGGTTTTATTCCAGGTTTGTACAGCATTTTGCACAATAGGGTCCTGATTTAAGACAAAGGCTCTTTGGTAGCCGCTATAATACAAATAATAGATAATCATAATAAATAAGACAAGGTACCTTTTTAGGTTGCATTGTCTTTCTATGAATAAATATTTTAACTTAAACCCTCGGTCAAACAATTTCCAAAATCACCTCTATACTTTTAATATTACAACTTAGCTAATTTAGTATGCTCTTGCTTCAAAATGCTTTAGAGATGGCTCTGGCTACATCTTTTACAATATTAGAGTAATTTCTGGATTCCCTACAAGTCTCTTCATTAACTGTATTATTATTATATCTGCTCACAGAGCTCTTTTCATAAAGCTGGAAAAAAAAAGAATCTGAAGCCTTTTTAAAAGATGAATATCCTGCTATACACACAACTCAAATTACTGAAAAGAATTTGGATAGCAGTGTGATGCAACTCTTTCATTGAACTGATATCATCCACTCAACCTCAGTGATACCTTAGAGAAATATAAAGTGGAGAACTGTCTTTTATATTGTGCTTTCTCAGTAAAAAAACCCAACAGAGATGCAGCAAGCACTTCAGAGGTGTCACATTAGCTCCTCTGTGTTACTGCTGAACTAAACAGGGAAAAGGCAAAGGGAAGTTATTGTTAAATTTCTTACATGCACAGAGCAGACAAACACTGCGTACAAATGAGCCTTATTTAGTTTTAAATACATTTCCTCAAGTAAATAGTATATTTCCCTAATTTTCATGTCTTTTGGTATGCTTCCAAAAAACTTGGAAGTGAATTAGTGTGCAATTTGCATCCAAATCTCAGCCAAGGGGATGTGGTTTATTATAATACATGGCCCTCCTAATTATTGAACAGCCCGAGAAAACTAGGCACAGTGTGCATCTGTTATTGCTTGACCACACTGCCAAACATAATTTGGCAAGCACAGAAATGTACATTGAGCAGACCTACAGCCTAATTTGCATTAGACTTTGTGGTAATTATATGAAAGCTATAACTGAACTAAGCTTGTCCTCTCTTTTTAGATCACGTTATTCATTAAAAACAAAACAGAAAAAAACACTAAAAAAATCCAAAACAACAATAAAAAGCCAAAGAAATTCCTTGTTTATGCATCTGAGTTTTTTCAATACAATTTAATAATTATCCAAGTATCATTTCTGTTTACTCCTGTGAAACCTTCAAAGGAAACAACTTCATTCCACATTTTCACATAGACTTCCTTGTGCAGCCCTGGATCTTCATTTATGGACACTTTCCAGCAATAATACCAAATTCTGGAACTAGCACTATCTGAGATAACCACATGACCATTGATGATAAAAGTCAGTGTTGTTTAGTTAGACTAATTATTTGTGGGGAAAATTATTTGTATTTAGATTCTTTTTCTGACTGAAAAGAAAAGCATTTTTCCCATTAGCCCTCTTCCATCACAGTAATTTGGAGACTAATGACTAGCTCATAGGAACATTCAAAATAGTACCAAAAATGTCTGAGGATTTTGACCCATCTTCTGGTTTTCAGGAATTCTAAGGGCTATGATGACATTTATGAAACTGTATAATTAAATGTACACAAATTGTTAAGCTCTACATTGCCTGCTCAAGGACAGGCAAGGGACAAATGCTGAACCATCCTATGAAATCAACATGAGGAAGGGTTGCAGAATCTGACCCACAGAAAACAGCATTATGATAGTTATTGTGGGAATAAAACAACTTTATGACCTAAGGATAGCTGGGAACAGAAGGATGGAGTGGGTCAGATCTGGCTCCCATTGAAGTCAGTGACAAAACTGCTATTGACTTCAATGGACAGGGATCATGCATGAAGGAATGAAATGTCTTTCCTTCTCTTTTCAGTGCAATGTTTTCTGTGTAAACGCAGTGGGTAAGAAATGGAGGTAGAGTCTTTGTTGTCATCAGCCAGCTTGAAAATCCCACATTTAAAAACCATTCAGTATACAGGGATTTCTGTATCTCTAGTATGATTATTGAAAAAATAGGATAGTGACTATGTGGATCCCTGTCTGATTAGTTGAGGGTAATTGTTAGCCAGTCAGACTACAGGGATGACCAAATACCTAGCTACTGTGAATAGTCATACAGCGAATCTGCAGATTTTACACTGAGAGAGTTACATAACTGAATAGTTAATAAGTCAAACACTGGTATTGCTGCATGACAATACAGTACTTCTGCACTCTAAGTAGCTGAATAAGTCTATTTCAGTATAGTATTCAATAAGGGCAAACTTGCAATACATTAGACAAAAAAAGAATGGAGAAGAAAGAACAACCTATGAAAGTAACTTATGTTTTATATACAGATGGTATTTTATAATTGACCAAAGACCCTGAATTCTCTTTCCCAGGTACTATATCATAGACATGCTTAATGAATACGAACATATCTGGGTTTATACAATAAGCAATACAAATTTAAAGAGATTGCCACTCTTAATATTATGCCCATCTGCCTCACTTTCCAATTTACATTTTTGAATGTAGTTCTACTCTGCAAAGTAACTATGTAAAAAGAACTGCATTTGACTGAACAAGTCTGCTACAAAGCATATTTAGTTAAATCTACATATGAACAAAATACATTGTATTTTAAATGTTTTACAAATCTTCTATACTATTGGTAGTACTGCAGAGATACTGTAGCTTTGAGATATGTATTTTGATCTATTTTAATTCTCAAAAAAATCAATAATCTTTCATTTTGTATCACTTACTGTATAATAGTTAATAATACAATATTTAGCTAAATTCCAGCTACAGAAGAGGATAATTGAGGATGATGAAATGCAAGCAGAAAAAGCCAGTTTGGTTCTTAAATTTATAAAAGAGATTACAGAATATTGTGGTTTTAAACTGCAGGTCTGATTTGATCTGGGAGTTAAATTGGAAAAAAAAAATAATTTCTTCATCATAAAATCACACCTTGAATATAATGGGCTAAATCATCAGTAGTATGAATGAGAATAGCCTTATTGAGTTTGATACAGCAAAGCTGATATTTACCAGGTGAAGATTTGGGCAAAGATTATAAGCAATACTTAAACAATAGACTTAAGTGAAAAAAATTAAGATAGCTTGAGAGAGCAGGTGGGGAGGCTGAACCACTCACAGCCACCTCCCATGCCTGGCGGATGTGTGAAAACCCACCTCTGTACCCACCCAAAGCATATTCCTGGACCAGGACTAGGAGCTAGGGGCAGGACCTGCTCACTGCTTCTGCCGGACAAAGCCAGCACTGTCGCCTTGAAGCTCGCTCACTCTGCTCAGGCCCAGTAGTCTGGGAACATGCCAAGGGGATAGGGGCAGGGGTAAAGGCATAGGACTTCCTGCCCTGCCAGGCTTGGAAGGTGGCTGTGTATGACATAACCTCCCTGCCTGCTCTGTGCGGCCCCACCCCAGGTGGGCAGCATCAAGCTCCATGCTCCATGCCCAAAGCCACCTGACTGCTACAGGGCTCCAAGGGTTTAGCCAACTGTGGCTGCTGCCAATGCTTGACCACTCCCACAGGCAGAAAGTTCCCCCTAATCTCCAACTTAAATTTCCCCCACTGCAGCTGGACTCTGAAGTTCCTAGTCCTGTTCCCTGTGGCTATAGAGAAAATGCCAATTCAATATAATCACCCTTTAGGTATTTGAAGACTCTTATCTCCAGAATAAATAACCTTAGTACTTTTAGTCTTTCCTTATAAATCATGTTTCCCAGTCCTCTAATCATTTTTGTTACTGTCTACTGGACTCTTTCCTTGAAGTGTGAGGCCCAAAACTAGACACAGTACTCCACATGAGGCTTTGATTAGAGAAGAAGAATCACTTCTCTTGATTTACAAGTGCCACTCCTTTTAATACAATCCAGTATGCTATTGGCTCATATTAGGCTTGGTCTATTGTAACCTCCAGAGAAGGCTCTGAAGTACTGAAGTCTAACCAGACATTCCCTAGTCTGTATTTGTGCATGCAATTATTCCAGCCCAAGTGCAAACTTTGCAGTTCATTCTGAATTTCTTCTGACTGATTTTGCACCATTTCCCCATTCTATCCAGGTCATTCTGGATCCTAGCCCTGCCATTCAGAGAGTTTGCAACTTCACCCAATTTAGTATCATCCACAAATATGTTAAGTGTTCACTCAGTCTCATCATCCAAATCATTAATAAAGATGTAAAATAATACCAGACCCAGAACCGCTCCCTAAGGAACCTCACTTAGTACCCCGTCCCAAATAGATATGGACCATTGATGACTACTCATTGAGCACAATGATCCAATCACTTGTCTGTCCACCATATAGTACTTTCATCTAGTCTATATTTTCTTAGTTTGTTAATGAGAATGGCATGGGAGACACTGTGAAAAGTGTTGCTAAAGTCAAAGTATATCACATTTGCGGCTCTCCTCCCATCCACAGAAGCTCTCAACTTACAATAGAAGAATATCAGTTTGGTCAGACATTACTTGCTTTTGGTGAATTCATGCTGGCTGTTCCTGAACCCCCCATTCTCAGCAAGGCACTTCAAAATAGATGTGTTGACAACCTACTCCACAATCTTTCTGTCACAACCCAAAGTTGTGATTTTCTTGTTTGTGTGTGCTTCGGCATCGCTAAATTGTGTTCCCGCTAAATTGCAGCTCTTTTGCATGGTGGAGTGTTCTGTTGCAATTAAGAACCCGTGTGCAGGATTTTTTCCCGCCAGTTTTGTAGCCTTCTTTGCATCGTGCATTTCTTTTGCATTATAGTGATGCACGGTACAAAGAAGTTCCCGCCATTTGTATTAAGATTTCCGCCACATTATTGGCCAATCT
>NW_005842101.1:2068159-2084105 GCF_000455745.1 Alligator sinensis | reverse complement strand
TCGAACCCACGGAGTCTTAACAGCTCCGGGGGACCTGGGAACCGAGTGAAACCCACGGAGATTCAGCTGCTCCGTGAGAGAGAATTGTTAAACCCGCGGAGCTTAAACCACTCCGGGGTCAAGGAACCGAGTCTATCAGAGTCTTCCACCGAGAACTCAAGCGGAGCTGTGCCTGGAAAGCTGACCAGCCTACACCGTGACCACCTTGGGTGTAAGTAAATAATCTTTTCAATCAACCATTATGCCTCCATGACTGATTCTAGCTCGAGCGTACCATACCGCGCCGCAGTTTTCTCCGGCCCCGCATGCCCGGGCTGCTGGCCACAGCCTGTGTGCACAAAGACGGGCCCGGCTCGCCCCCGAGATTGGGAGCCGGCCCGCACACTTTCCAGGTACCGAGTTGAGACTAACTTGTTTGTAATTTCCAGAGTCATCCTTTTCCTCCTCTCAAAGATGGGCATTCCATTTTCCTTTTTCTAATCATTCAGAACCTCATTTGACTTCCACAAGTTCTGAAAGAGGATAGCCAATGGCTCTGAAATTACTATTAACTCATTCTTTCTATAACAACTTGAAAGCATCCAGCTTTCCTAAATAATCTCTAACCCAGAGACTGGCAAAATATGGCCCATGGGCAGGATCTAGCCCACCAGGCAATTCCATCTAGCCCAAGGGCACCCACCAATTTACTGTACCCCACACAGCCCACACGTTTCGCTCCCACCCTGGTGCATGGAAGGACCTGGCCCAGCCAGCTTCCAGATGGGGCTCTTGCTGCCACTACTGCAGCTGCTGGGGGAGCTACTCAGCTTCTCCAGCCTCTAGCAGCTCCTTCTTATCTCCCTTCTGGCAGCAGGTAGGGAAGTGGTGGGGGTGGGGGAACTGCAGCAGGGGCAGGGGGAGGAGTTGCAATTGGGCAGGGGCAGGGAACATGGGGCTGGGGCTGGCAACAGCACAGAACCCATGCCCAGGGGGATGGTGGGAACATGGAGCTCAGGTGGGCAGGGTGTGGCTGTGAAGGAGGGGGCAGTGGGGATCCCCCATACACTCCACCCCATGGTGCACAGCCCTCACTGGCAGTAGCAGCTGCTGCAGCAGACAGGAGGACTTGTGGCCTGTGCAGACACTGCCTTTTGGCCAGAAAGCTCCAACAAGATCTGTACATGGTAGGAAGAAGAGCAGCCGGCTTGTCCTGCTTCTACTGCACGGGGCTCTGTGAGGTGCATGTACAGCTATAGGCATTCACACACCAGTGGGAGAAGCCCCGCATGATGGAGCCAGCTGCTGCCATGGAAGCAGGGGGCAGAGGTGAGGCTCCCTGCCAGTTCTGACAGAGTCCTGGAAGCTGCACGTGGCAGGGAAAGCAGCCAGCTCCATCACACAGGGCTTCCCACAGTGGCACGCAAGTGCCGGGAGCTGAACATGCACTGCATGAAGCCCTATGTGATAGATGTGGGCCAGAGAAGCTGTGCGCCCTGACAGACCCTGCCTGCTGCTACTGCTGCTGCTGCCACTGATAGAGGCTGTGCACTGTGGGGGGGGGATGGGGAATCCTCACAGTCCCACATCCTCCCTCAGACCCCACAAACCCCACATACCCACACCCTTCCCTCACAACCCCCCCACATTTACACACACCCTTCCCTCACAACCCCCCCACATTTACACACACCCCACAACATACCCTCCACCCCCCGCCACACACAGCCACACCCCCACAAACCACCCCCACAGACATCTATACCTCATAAACACAGACCCACCCCCAAACATACCCCATACGCTCCCCCACACACAAAATACAAGAGTAAGACTTTATTTTTGACCTATTACACAGTCACTTATACACCAACACAAATCATGACAAATATTTTTTGTAAGAAAATTAAAATATTTAGGGCAGGGCACCTGCCAAAGGGCAGAGCTACCCTTGTGGCCCTCAACAGCTTACCAAAACTCATTAAGTGGCGCTCACATGAAATAATTGCCCGCCCCTGCTCTAACCTGTTCTTTCACTACTGTTTAAGCCCATAAAGATGGGGTTAAAAAGGTTCAACCTGGTCCCTTTCCCCACCGCCCCTACCTATCCCCCCCCCACCCCCACTCCAAGACATTGATGAGAAGTGAAAACAGAGAAGCTCAGCCCATGGTCCTCCTTACCTCAGTGAAAGGAAATACTGTGAGGAGCAATTTTCTTCTGATTGTCCTTAGAGTGAGACTGAGAATTTCTGTCCCACTGTCATTTCATTTATTTTTTTTCCAAAACTGAGTAACAAGTTGAAATTTAGAATATTTTTCCAGAAGTTTTGAAATATTTAATTTCAACCTTTACAATAATTTTCCAAGTATAAAGGTCACATTTTGGTTTATTCTACTGACCTCTGATACTCTGCTTCAAGTCAGTTCAATATCACACTATATTTTCAATTGTGCACATTACCTTTTAAGAGTCATAGCCAAAATCTCTATTCTTCTATATGAACCAGTCTCCACAGGCAGACTGCATCTCCCCTAATGAGTCTAGAGTTAAGTGTTTCTGATGATGCACCATGCAGCTCAGTCAGAGAGAAGTCTGCATTCTGTGAAGTTTTGGGAGATGCATTCTTCCAGGAAGAGGATAGGGGCCTGTATTGTGAGGAAATGCAGAGACATATAGCTTAAGATTTTATTGAACTACAGTTTTGAGTAAGTTCAAGACACAAATTTTTCCAACTCAAATTAACCCAGATTTCAAAATGGTTAATTTAGGTTTTTTTGAAAGAGAACTGAAAGTGAAAACTGCCCTTTCTATAGAGAAGCCGTTTCAACAGAAAGTTTCCAGACAGTTTATGGCCTTTATGGCCCGTATTTGTAAGGTCCCCTCACAAGAAGAAGCTTTACCAGACTCTGTCTTTAATAATTAGGATCTAGCACTCAAAAGGAATAAACCCTGCAAGACAGACATGCCAGGGATACTTCCTTGATAAGAAGCATCTTTTATTTTTATAGCAAGGATACAACATCCTCAATTGGTAACCACCAAAAGCACCATTTTAAACTGCACTTATACACTAAAAGTGATGTTACATGTTCAACTTAAATCTTACTAAGAGCAGTTAAAATGTAGGAAGTTTAGCTTGTGCTAATTGCCCTTGTAGTGTTGCAAAGTTGCTCCTATTTGGGTTAAAGTTACCTCCTGACACATACTAACTTTAATAGGTCACTACATCCCAATGATTTGCAGCTGTTGTAAGTCAATGTGTGACAAAGCCCTTAAAAAAAGCCATGAAACTGGCATGCTGGATTTCTCTCTCAGTTTCTGAATGTGAAATGTTCTGTTGACAAGTCAAAATATTTTCTCCCTGTTCCCTGCCTGGAAATGAAACCAAATCTCTAAGTATAAGACTGGATCTTTCATGTTTTGCTCATCACCAGCAATAAAGATTCCAGAGATCCAATAGGTTCTTGATTATACATTCTATACTTCTTCAAGGTATGCCATTAGTGACAATTGTGCAAGCCCATTGACTGCTCCCATCTTGGTTTGTAACAGATGTAACAGATTGGGATTGAGTAAATAGTTCTATTGAAAATGGGCAAAGATAGAAAAAAGCCCTTTAGTACCAAGTCACCACTTCTTTTGATAAACTAAGCAGACTGTATCTGATGAAGTAGGCTGTCGCCTACAAAAGCTTATGTCTCTAAACAGACTGAGCTGCTTTAGAATCTTACTTGAAAACAATTTCAAGCCTGAGTTACATGTTCCTATAGCTAGAAAAATCACAAGAAAAATATTTTATAAACTTTTCCTTGTTTTAATTGTGGTGTGTGTTGTCCATGACAAAACTGCAAAATAAGTAATTTCAGACCATATGACTGTGGGCCTGCAGAGAGAATCTTATACCAGGGAAAAATGTTAATTTCTATTGTCTTCTCAGAGTGGGACTATGTATTCACTGCAAAAAGTGTGTGAACTATCTTGATAAAAAATCCTGATGGAGACAAGGTTGTAGTTTTTCTCTACATTTACTACACACTTACATCTAAGATGGGAGCATGGTTTTGACCTCAGCTAACTACACCGATGTAAAAACTACCTGTGCTCTGTATTCATTTTACAGTGAGATAATGATCTTCATGTAAACCACACCTTTTATTTGAAGTGAAAATACAGTCTGAGTTTTAAGGCAGCGTGGAACAATAGTGTGAACTGCTCCCATCTAACCTTCTAGTGTAGTAATTCTGTAACCTAATCTTAAATGTAAAATAATTTTTAACATGTAATTAAACATAATTTAACAGAATTAGCTGCAATCCCAAACTAGCTTGGCCTGACAGTCCCCAGTTATTTCTTATCTGGTTGTGAGACCTCACCAGATTTCTAATCCATCTCAATAGTTTCTACAATGTGCTTATGCAGTATCAGTCAAACCCTGCAATACAAAATATGAGGACTATGGAAAACATACCAAATATACTATTGAGTTTAATAACACAGAGGTTTACTGTACTGGTTGCATTAAAATTTAATTAAAGCCTTAGTTTTAAAATAAATGCAGCTACTTCAGGACAACCAGCCTACACCAGAGAACAGAAGAAACATAAGCCTAAGCTTTACTGCAGAGTGAAGTTAGTCTGTTTTGCTACAGAGGAGACAAGGCTTTGTTTGTGTAAGTGACTAACAGAACAGAAATTTTTAATTAAATCTTCATGTTACAGACTCACAGTTTTTCAATGTACACAGGTTTGGTCAGTAGTTATCTGATGTCTCTAAGTAGAGAATAAAAACAAGAATAATATGATTTAAGACAGACGGGATCAACATTATTGGCAGGAGTGCCACAAAGTAATCCCTACACCCTTTCTGAGCACCATTCTGACTCCCCTCCCCTGCCTGATCTCATTCTGCTTTCTGCTCCCTGCCCAATTGGTTGCTGTGTTCCCTATTCCCTCCCTGATTCACTGTGTGCTGCCCAGAGAGGCTCCCCATGCCACTCATAGCACACATGCCGCAGTTCGGACACCCCTAATTTAAAGTGTAATTGGCACAAAGGAAAACATATTTGGTCTTGGTGAATATTTAAGAATGTGAGCCAAATTTTGGTTTTTTTGAGAGTGTTCTTGTTAATTAACTGATGGACTTAAACATTAACATGAAGCAAACCTGAAAGGGTCTTAAAAAGATTGAACTGAATTTTGCTTCTCAAGTGAACTTTGCTTCTCAATGTGAGAAAAGAACTATTTTCTTTATTAATTTAGTTCTAGATCATGTCATAATTTAAATCTATAGCTATATATCAGTTATCAATTTAGTTCTATATCTAATAATAATTTAGTTCAATAACATGTCAATCTCCCATTTTTCATTATCTCATTGTTATCTTATCCATTCCTATTTTGGCCACTGTTGGCACTGCTGCTTCAGCTAAAATTCATACTAAGGTGTCATGTCTACATGAGATGTTTTACCACACAGGAGACTAATCTACTGCACAGTAAAGCATCACTGGGCATGTCTACACATGTTCCTATGATGCCTTTGTTACTTCACCGTGAACTAATAGCCCATACTGTGGCTATACACAATTATTTTTAGTTGCTACATTGCCTTAGCAATGCACTATAATGAGGGTGCATATTGCTACAGCATCGTGGTTGATGACCACCAATGCTATGTTGCCATGGCACATTGCGATGGCGATGTAACGTCATGTGTATACATGCCCACTGTCTACACATGTAGGCTCTAACTGCACACTAAATTAGTAAAGCCAAATAACATTAACTGCAAGTATAGATATGTCCAGTAAAAAGTAGAAAATGTGACCTGAACCTCAGAGTGGCAGGTTTAGGGTTACAGCATATATATATATATATATGTCAATCAGCAGAGAATTCAGATCCAAAAGTAAAATTCACAACTTTTTCCCCAGGAAAGAAATTGATTTTCTTAGTGAAATCTAAATCAAAAGATTAATATCAGAACCTAATATCAGTGTTGTGATACCTAGATTGAGCTCATAGCTAGAAGGCAGAAAAAGAGAGACTGTTCTCTACACACATACTTTACTGTATGACATTGCAGTGTCTCACATTTTTCTTTGAAGGCCTATTTAATTCATGTTGGCATGCACTGACATTTAATAAACATCTCATTCCTCACCAGGTGTTCTACCAGAAAGCAGATATGGGTAAACTGCATTGTACAGCATACTAACGGTCAGAGCTCTACTAATTTAATAACATTGGAATTTGTATGTGTTAAAAATATTTACAAGGTTGCCTTTGAAAATAAGGATGATGGAAGGGATGCCCAAGCTAATTTGCATAATTTTATGCACAGTACTTTTCCATTTAGAAAAGTATTCTTATGCAGCGTATGTTACTATTTGCATGTTATGCAATTTTTATTTCATCTTCTCTAGTTTTTCTTTGCATCTGATTGATGATTAGTACCAGTCACAGTAAAGATATTGTAATTCCGTCCACCCTGAAGAAATCAACAGAGAATTTTGACAACAAACAAAAATCTGCTCTCAAAGATATAGTCTGTAGAGAACATCCACCTCATCTGACAAACATGATCTCAATTCAGGAAATAGCTCACAATCAGTCTATTGGATCTGACATCAGTGGTATCCACATAGCCATTCCATGCACACTCCCTGCTTTTAAAGGTCTTCCCATTGCTGTTATTGGTCTCACAGATGATGAAGTATGCCACTCCATAAACAATGAGCTGGGCCTTTTGTAGGCTGCTTTGCTTTTCTTGGCTTCAAACTGCCACTGAATGTCAAATCAATTGGGCTCTCATTAGAACAGCTTTATATGTGCAAATGTATTTGTGTCTGGTTGCCACTTTTTTTCTATTTTTGCCCTCTCTTTGCTTTGCTTTTTTCTCCTCTCCCTTAGATGATGTAATTTTTCTCTAATCAAAGACAACACCTGTTTCTCTAAAAAAGGGTCTTTGTATATAGCTCTTTATCACAGTCTGAGTGCACCCTAGTCAGACTCATTATGACACAAGTTCCCTGAAAACAAAGAGGAAGTGCTCTGTTACAGTGGCATTGTACATCATAGAGCTTGGATAAAGTCAAGAGCCTATGTAAACCTAGCCTATTGACAACCACAGAACCTGCTGTGTAGATAGTGCAAGGTGTGTAAGCCATTTTTATTGATAAGTGATGAAACAAACAATAAATCTGACTCCATCTTTAAGAACAGATCATACTGTACACAATAGTGGATTGAAAATTCTTCTTCTTTTTGATAAGATTAAGAGGGACACAGAATTGCACCTTGGAAGACTTCTGCTTTTGTGAGTCACAGATTTGAAGGGATGATAGAAATAAAGAATTATCATACGATGAATGAGAAAGGTTATCACACGATGAATGAGAAAGGGAGATAGAAAAATAGGGAGGGGATGGAATGTTTTATTATTAATTACTCAGATCTGGTCTAATGATGTCTACTGCAAATAGCTTGAAAAAATTAGAGATGAGGAAAGAGGGAATTAAAGTGAGTGAAAATCAATGACATGCCGGAAGGGGTTTTTAGGAAGAGCTAGAAAACTCTTGTTAAAATTGGATCACCAATCTGAAGGGGAAATTGGGTTTCTCTTATCTTTCTGATCGTCTTGTCTCTTTGGTTCCTGAGAAATCATCCATGCCAAAAGGTGGATGATTCTAGTTCTGCAGAGCAAATTTTCTGCATTTAGAAGTATCATACTTTGAAGTTCCCTTAGCAGATTGTTAGCCTCACTTTAAATTACCCAAGCTAAACATCTTGTTATATCACACTATCTTTATACTCAGTATGTATTTTAGGAATACAATATGAATATTTTCATTATGCACCTTCATGTACATTTATTTACCCAGAGGTATCATCTCCTTTCTTGTTAATGCTTATAAGAGACTGGTTGGGAAAAAAAATAAAAGGCTGTGGAGGATCAGTTCTACTTCCAGCAAGCTTGGCCACCCTGGTATATGCTATTTAGCCTAGGGATTTTGCAGGAGCTCCTTGTATCAATTAGTACATCAGTGGTGAAAATTTGTAAAAGGCAGCTAAAGAGGGGAGCTCTGTATCATTGGCATGTTCTTCTCTTTTCAGTTCTTGAAAAGAGAAGAACGTGTCAACATTAACAGTGGCCATGTCTACATGTGTATAAGTTACAGCATCATAACTTGAGAGGTGGACGGCAGAGCTGAGAGCCAGACATTCATGTTTTTTTTAACACATCTCTTAGCCTATAAACATTCCTAGCTTAACCCAGAAAGGTGTAGAAATAACTCTGCTTTTTATATGTTATTCACTTCAGGAAGGACTGGGTAGAATTTGTGCCTACATATCCATGGCTCATAAGCACGATTCATCCTAGATCAACGCTTCTCAACGAGGGTGCCTGAAGAACTTTTCACAGGTGCTGCATAACATTAGCAGTGTTAGGTGTGCAAACACCTACATATGTTCACAAGATAAACTTAGAGCTTTGAAACAGGAATCCAGTGTCAAAAACATTCTGACCTGTTGTTGCCTTTGCAATGGAAGAATTCCCCAAGTATTTTTCATAGTCAAAAACTGAGTGAAAATGAAGAGATAGTGCTTTCTGAAGGATGCCTTGAGCCTCAAAACACTGAGAGCCATTGTTCTAGGTATCTGAGAACTCATGGATGGTGAAGTCACATGATTAGCCCCATTGCCAATGATATTTCTTTTGATTGAAGCCTCTGAAATTAAAAAAAAATATATCCTCCCAAGTGATGCTTGAGCTTCCTCTAAATTGTGTAAGATTAGTACTGTTCACTAAGGATCCATCCTGTCAGAGAATTCTGAGCAGAACATAAAGGGATTCAAATTCCTCAGGCTCTGCAAGAATCACCTTCTTCATTCCGAAGCATTTGGTCCTGATGGCAATGTGAGCCGGAGACTTTGCAAAGAGAGCTTCTGTTAGGACTAACTGAGATGGTCTTGCAATTCATTACATTGATTATACAGCTTCTTTTCTCTAGGTCAGGGGGTCCAATCTGGTATTAGTTGCAAGTGAAATGCTCTTTGACATTGCTTTGTGACCAATTTGAGTTAGGTCTTAATTATAGTTCAGTTCGAATGGGACAAGAATTTGTAGCACAGTGTCTCCCCTCATAACTAACACCCTTCCTATTGTGTCAGCAAAAAGCCCCAGAAGTGACTGGCAAATTAATTACATATCCTCCCCATCCTTTTGTATAGTCCTTCTCAGGATAGGTAGGGCATAGCAGTGAGACTATATAATTAAATTTGTGCTGCCATTTCCTGTTCTCCACATAATCATATTGGAATCAGTGTAATACTTTTTGTGAGCAATGAACTTACTTGAATAGTCCCTCAAATCTACTGATAAATAAAAAGAAAAAGAACATTTACATTACATGAAGAAAAAATATTTAAAGCCATCTTGACTGATTTGTAGAGGCAATGCAAAATTCCTTCATACAGTAGCCCCATGAATGAGATTTTGGTAATAAGCAAATGAAGCATAATGATTGGCACATTAAATACAAGATCTTTGTCACCATCTGTTTCCTGATTGTGTCAGCAAGTGATTTTTTTTAAGGAGAGTGTGAGAATACACCACAGCCTAAAAGTAACAAAGTGTCAATTATACACCATATTTTAAATTTGGAAGCCCAAATTACAAAAGCCAGCATTAGAAACGACCTTGAATGCTACTCCAAACCTTGGTTAAATATTATATCAGTTTCACACTTCACCTTACTGTACAGTGGCATGCTCATAGTGTCAAAAAATAGAGCAAATGAGAGCAGTTTAGATGTAAAGTCTCCCCTCTTCTTTCTTTTATATAAATCATGAGAAAGAATCAAGAGTGTGAGAACTCAAAGAGTGTGATGATTATAGTATAACTGTAAAATACCTACTAGCTTAGGCTCTTTCAAGTACATTGAACATTTCTGCATTTCTGTTTCTTTATATCCCAAGATAAATACAATTCACTTTTTTAAGCATGACAATAGAACTTCTTTGTCCAATATTTATTTCTTTTGTTTTCTTTATGAAAATAAATATGCATAGCCAAGAAGTATGTATGCAGAGTGAGAACACAGCATAAGACACAGATTCTTCCATTAGAGATCCTGTGCCAAACTAATTGAAATCAGTGGGAGTTTCTATGTACTTCGGATCAGGCCCTTATTGCTCACATGAGGGATTCACTCCATTCAATTGGTACATTGGCTATTAGGACTGCTGGCACTGTGTTCTGTGTTAAACTATCTGCAAAGGTGTGTTTGTGTCTTTCAAGGAGCCTGGTCGTACCAAACAGCACCAAGAGGATAATGCTGAAGGGAGTGCATATAGCAATTTGTTAAGAGGCAGTGACCACTGTTTTCTACCTCCCACATCATCCGAGGCATTATTTTGGCTACTCGGGAATATCAGAAATCAATTTAAGGAGAGTCTGGGTTGGAGTAACTTACACCTTCTTCCAACCTCTTCTATTGTATATGTGTATTTACTGTAAGACTCACATAAAATAAATGCTTTTACTAGCTCAGGCCCCAGGTCAAATTTATCTGCAAGGGGTCTGACATACTTCTGTGGACAGATGCAAGAATAGAAGTCAGCCCAATTCACTTATTAGTCCAAGGCCCATTGAAGACAATGGAAAGGCTCCCAATTATGTCAGTGAACTTTAGGTTTGGAGTTAGATGAAAAATAACACCAATGACACTACACTTGTATGATACTAAATCAAGAGCAGAATCAGACCAGTACAATGCAGGTTAAGCTGAAATAAAATGAACTTTAAGGGGGATGAAACAGAGTATAATTTATATAACTTTAGGTGGGAGGTGGATCCATGATTTTGTAAAGGGAAGTGCTGGAGCAGTGACCAGTGCTGCAGGCATGGCTGCCCCTGCCTCCCAACTCCCCAGCAGCATGGTGATGAGCTGACTACATTGTGGGAGCAGCAGGTAGGGACTTTTTAAAGTCTCTGAATCAAGTAAGAATCTTCCCTGCTCTTGGCACCCCGCCTCTTCCTCTCCATGCTCAGAAGCACCTCCCCTCCACTCCCCTCCAATTTTCCCTCTCCACTGGCCACTGCTACTGCTGTCTCTAGATGCCCCAGGAATGGGAGAGCTCCAGAGCTGCTCCTGCTCTGCTCCAGTCGGACTGAGCATGGAGTCCAGCTCACTGGTGGCAGCAGGTTTTCATTCCGGTGCCTGCTCCCAGACTGGCAGGGAACACTGGGGGCAGTAGCCTGCTCCCTGGGAAGCCCAGCTGAAGCAGGGAAGGAGTGGCTCTGGGACTTCCCTCCACCCATGGATTAGCTCAGAGCAGTGGTGAGCGTGGGACAGGCAGGAGGGGAGGGAAGGGATCATGCAGCTGAACATGGATGGGTGGGGGGAAGGGAGGGTTCTTACCTGCTTCATTGATTTAAAAAAGTTCTCTGCTGTTGTTCCGAGATGTGTGGTCTGAAAGAGGGGTATGACCGTACTGCTGTATCCCCTCCGGATACACCTGTATTATATAGTCTATCCAAACTTTCTTTGTTTCATTTTGATTTGGTCTTACATCCATGTGTATAAATTATTCATCCCTTCTGTCATAACTTTCTTAACAGGAGACTTTAGAGTTACTGATTTCATAATTCCAGTGAAACTCATACTTTTCAGATAAACTATTTAGGAAGGCACAAACTTCTGGATGAGCTGATATTTTACATTGGAGTGGCCCACCTGCAGCACGCATTGCACAAGTGACGCTGGCTGGCAGCCTCTGTGTGTGGCACGTGGCATGTCAAAGAAGGGATGGGCAGCACGATGGTAGATAGGGAAGGAAACAGAAAGCAGAGCAGCAGAGCAGACAAGGAGCACAGGGCATGAAGTAGAAAGCAAAGCAGGGGAAGGGGATCACAATGGCACTTGGGGAGGGTGCATGGCTAATTTGTAACATGCCTGCTAAAAAGGTTGGCTCCCACTGCTTTAGATGAATATTTTCAAATGAAAAAAGGAGTCTCAGCTATTTAAGTTTTACAAGACACCATGGAAGGAGGAATGTAAAATGTAAATGACATCGTACACCCATTCTCATCAGGAGGGGGTACTCTGTGGTGATTCTCTTCTGCTGAATTCTTCAGGCTGTCCATTACTTTACAGATTAGACAATATGGAAGATAGCAGCCATAAAATCATAAATGTTATTAAATATCTCATTATGGTTGCATAAAAGTATAGATTTTGCATGAATAAGAAGAACAAGCTTTTAGTGGGGCATGAACTGGTATAGTTTCGAATTCTTGTAGCAAATATTATACATATAGACATTTGTTTTTGCATATATATTTTAAATATGTCTATGAAGAATGATCATATTCAAATTAATATAGGATTTTAGACAAGTTAACTATGTGCAACAGGCTACTGATATAATACATGCATACAAGTTATGTATATTCTATTATAATAGGAGCAATGCGACTATTTTATAAGTTACTGATTTAAGAAACGGGAAACGTTTGATTCATCGTGTGATCTTTGGTTGATTGGTTAGTTCTGAATTTTCCAATCGGTGAACTGTTACTATTTATAATTTACTATTATAACAATAATAGCAATATTATTTACTATTATAAAATAATTTGAGACCTACTGGGTGCCTCTACACATGCGCTTTACTGCAGAGTCGACTATTAGCTCTGCAGTAAAGCATCACAATCTACATCTGTGCTGGTATTAGGGCACAGTAAATTAAATAACTTTGTTGTAAGATAGTACAATCTTACAGCAGAGTAATTAAGTGCAACAAAATGCACATGTAGACAGTGACCAGGGCTGGCTAGGACCTGAGGGTGCTAAAGTGTGGGGGCTGCCTGCCACCTAGCCACATGATTCTACAGGTTCTAGCCAGCTCTAGCCAGCCCCTCTGCTGACCAACACCACCACCTAATGCCTGGGGCGGACCCCCTAAGCGTGTTCCACCCTGGCTCTAACTGCTGCTCTCCCAGGTGTATATGTAGATACTGTGCCTGGGAGCAGTTGACTCTGGTTCAAAAAGTTCCAGAGTTTATTGTGTCACATGAATTTAATGTGTAGATGCACCAACAGAGAAGGACCTAATTCTTACAATGGTTAACTCTATTTGTGGTATAAATTAGTAAGTTAGAAAAGTTCATATCTGGTGTTCTACTTAAGGCCGCTATTCATATATACCAAATAGAGACAGCATGGCTTAAGGTATAAATATTCACTCTGTCTCAAAAGTTTGTGAAAATGTTATGTACAATTGCAGCACAGATGTCTATATTTTCTTGTTTCCAGTACAGTTGTATTTTCTGCCAGATATTTCTCAGTCTGTTCATCAGCAGATGTGCATTGCAATTACTGTAAAAAGCAGAATAGAGGAATATAAGTCAAATATAAGTCAGAAATCAAACTGTTTAGTTGTAGTTTAATTGAGAAACTTTGTAGTTTGAGCCTATACATACATATGAACCACCAACTGGGAGAAGAAAGTGACTATGTGAAGGGAAAAGAAGTTTTTCTGAGAGCTTTCATGTGTGCCTGTTGCCAGGGAAACAACTATATATTTGTCTTTAGAACAGGTGCCTCTTTTGGGGTTTGGCTCTCAGATTGTGCAGCTCACATTGTGGTTTCAGATGAAATAAAGGAAGCAAGAACACAGTAGAAATACACAATGAAAAATGAAATATGTATTATCAATGCGCTGTGTGCATATACACTATATAGACCATATATTTTCTTTTAAGTTGGGATTTGGTGAGCTTAATTACATAATTTTAAACTTGGCGATGAGTAGTCTACACCTGTTACCTCTGTCCCCAGGGAATAGAGGAAATTGCCCTTCAAAATCTCTGTCATTTTTTCTCCCCTGGAAGATTATCCTACAACAGCCCCCTTCTTCTTGTCACCTCCTTCTTACACTCTTTTCCACTTTCATATTAGACATTTTCTTTTCTCCACGGCTGAGAATTTTTCCTATTTCTTTTCCTGCTTTGTCAGAAATAAAACAAAAACCAAAAATTAAGCCCGCTTCCCAAACCCAATATCTTTGTATTAAATTTTTGCTACGTAGGATTGATCCTGAAACCAGTTAGTCAATAGGAGTTTTGCCAGTGATTCCAGTGGCAGTAGTACTCCCTTTGTTTGGTAAAGGGAGCAGTATCTCCACCTCAACCATGTCTTTCAAGTCTTTCACATGAGGAATAAGACATAAAAAAAATATGCTTTGTTCTAACTATTCACCTGGTACTTTCAAAAAAATCCTTGGAGGATATTTTTGTCTTAACCCACTCAGTTATCACAGTTGCTATAGAGTAGTGATTACAAAATTCATCTGTATTGTTAAAAAAAAGAGCAAAGCAATTTTCTTAAAACTTTGGTTGAAAATGCATGATGGCATCACTAGGGACTTCCTTTATCATTTTAAAATAGCTTTAATCCTGCTTCAGGTTCTTATTTCACAGCAGCATACATACTGCTCAATCCTACAAACTTTTATATACAAGAGTAACTTTACCTAGAAGAGTAGTCCCACTGAGTTAAAAAGGAAGTGAGTTCAATTGTATTACTCATGTGTGAAAGCATTTATAGGAGTGTTCACATATGATTCCTATCTACTTTGCATAGCAAATTAATAATACCTAATAAAGTTTGATCAATATAGCAATATATTGTGTGCAATTTAATCACTCTAAGTTTCAAATGTATTTGACATTCACATTCCTTTTGGGCTCATTTTGTGCAATCATTCAAGCAGTCAAGTATCACTGGCATTAATGTTGGCTAAAATTAAATATAAAACCTACAAAACAGTATGAAAACAAATTTTTCATGAGTATTATATTTTCACCAGGGGTGTAGGTTGTAGCCATGTTGGTCTAAGGACATAGGCAGACAAGGTTCCTTGGGTGAATGTGATATCTTTTATTAGACCAACCCAAATAGTTGGAGAATAGTTATTAAGCAATTTTTCGGGTTCAAAAACCCTTCACTATTTTCACCAGATTACTTATGCACTACTCAGTCATTTAACAGACCAACGACAATTAACTAATACAACTCAAATATTCAGTGTTGAATATCAAGAGTGTGGAGCCTGCGCCCAGCTCCGCCTGGTCTATCGGGGTGTTGCCCCTCCCCTCAACTCACCTGCCACAACTTTGTTTTGTGGGTTGGCTCCCCCCCCCCCCACCCCCCCTGCCACAACTTGGATGTAAATATATACCTTCAGAGGGGTCTACAGTGGAGATCTTTATCCTGGGTGGGGCCTCCCAATAGACGGCGTTACTCACGGTCGTCTGACACGGTGGTCCACGGGGCTCCGCCTCCCCTACACCCCGTCCACGTGCCAACCGCTGGGTGTTGCGTTCCAGATGTTTCCAGGCCTTGTATGACGGCCTCAGACCGGTTCTACGGTTCCGAGTCGTTCTCCCTCCTTCTGGGAGCGATTTCTCCTTTCTCCTCTCTTACAAAAAATACTCCTCCGAGTTAGGACGAGCTGCAGGGTGATTCCCCTGATTCCAGCTCCCTCTCGGAGCCTCCTCTGTCTCCCCTCTCCTACCAACAGCAGAGCGCTCCCCTGCCTCCTGAATGCCAGTCGCTTCAGGAGACTGAGAGAGTGCCTCGGCTTGCACTCTCTGTCTGCCTTCTGCTCTGCCTCCCGTAGAAGGCTTACAGCTTTCTGCTAAGCTGCCTGCTTGAGACCTGCAGGCTGGGTCCTCTCCTCTCCATGCCTGAGCTCACAGCACGGGCAGCTGGCCTGTACTCTCTCTTTCCGGCTCTTCCTCTCTCCCTGTTCTGCCGGCGTTTTTAAACTTTCCCGCAGCTGCCGCTACGGCCGCTGGGATTGGCTCAGCTGTTCCCCTTGCCGGGAACAGCTGATGCCACAGCCGGCGTAATGCCAGTTCGCGCGGCTGCAGCTTCGAAAGCGGGCCCCGCTCCCC
>NW_005842101.1:2067149-2068100 GCF_000455745.1 Alligator sinensis | reverse complement strand
GCTCTCCCTCGAGAGCCTGTGGGGGCACTTCGCTGCCACAGACCTCCCCCCTTAAGTTGCCTCGTGGCGGCTGGTTTTCTCTCATGACGGCATGTGTCACCTGCTGCTCCTCCCTATGGATATGACCTGAACCTTCCTCTGTGTTGTCCGCGCCTCCCCATCTGGACAAAAAGTCAGCCACAAAGTTATCTCTGCCTGGACGGTGTATCTCCGTGAACTTGAATGGCTGTAAAGCCAAAGCCCAGTGGGTGATCAAGGTGTTCATGCTCTGTTTCTGTGTCAACCACTGTAGTGGTGCGTGGTCTGTTACTACCACGAATTCCCTACCCATCAGGTAGTATTTAAAGTATTCTATTGCCCAGCGTATTGCCAGGCACTCCCTCTCGATGGTGGCATACCTGGTTTCTGCACGGCTGAGTTTCCTGCTGGCAAAAGCGATTGGGCGCTCTTCCTGCCCGTGTTTTTGGAGTAACACTGCTCCCAGAGCCTGTCCTGATGCATCCGTCTGTAAAACGAAAGGGGCATTAAAGTTAGGCGTGTGCACGATAACGTCATGGTGCATTGCTTCTTTCAAGTTTTGGAAGCTCTTTTGCATCTCAGGTGTCCATTTCAGTGGCGTTAGCGATCTCCCAGCTAATGCGTCTGTAAGTGGTGTGGAGAGCGTTGCGAAGCAGGGTATAAATCGCCGATAATAGTTAACGAGTCCCAAGAAGGAACGCAGTTGTTTGCGGGTTCGCAGCTCCTGGAACTGCCTTATAGCCTCAATCTTATCTGTGAGGGGCCGAACTGTCCCTCGGCCCATCCAAAATCCCAGGTATGCTGTTTCTTTCCCCGCTAGTTTACATTTCTTCGGGTTGGCGGTCAGCCCTGCTGCTCGGAGTTCTCCCAGGACTGCTCTGAGGTCTTGTAGGTGTTGTTGCCAGCTGGCGGAAAATATAATGATGTCATCAA
>NW_005842101.1:2063420-2067055 GCF_000455745.1 Alligator sinensis | reverse complement strand
GTTGAGGCCAAAGGGCATCCGCGTGAACTCGAATAAGCCCCACGGGGTCCCAAAGGCTGTTTTGGCACAATCCGTGGAGCGCATCGGGCTCTGCCAATACCCCTTTGCCAAATCAAGCGTGGATATATACTGTGCTTCGCCGATTTTCTCAACGAGGTGAGTGACATGGGGCATCGGAAAGGCATCAAACGTAGTCAGGGCATTGAGCTTCCTGTAGTCTATGCATATGCGCAATGACCCATCCGGCTTGACAACAGGAACTATGGGGCTCTGCCATGGACTGCGGGACGGTCGTATAATCCCTTGTTCTTGCATCTTCATGATCTCCTGCCGTATTTCCTGTTGCCACCGTTGAGGTATCAGCCTCCATCTGTCCCTAACCAGTGCCCCCTGAGGTGTCCTGATCTCATGTTCTACTCCCATTACCCGTCCCGGGACCTCTTGGAACACTGCCCTAAATTCTTCTATCAGAGCTAATAATTCTTGCTGTTGATGGTTGCCCAACTCCTTGCCCATTTGTACTGACCCCTCCTCCCAGGGTCTCCCTAACCCAGGATACGGTGGTCCCAGGTCTTCCTTTGTATCCTCGTCTAGAGCCATCCAGCCCTGAGGAGTCTTCCACTCCTTGAGCAGATTCACATGGTAAATCTGTCGTTCCCGGCGGTGACCCGGTTTAAGTAATTCGTAATCCACCGGCCCCACTTGTCTCACCACGGTAAATGGCCCCTGCCACATTGCCAGCTGTTTGCTGGAGGAGGTTGGCAGCGATACCAGAACTTTGTCCCCCGACTGGAACGTCCGTGTTCTCGTCTTCTCATTGTAGCGCCTTTCCTGTATCCCTTGGGCGTCCCTCAGGTTTTGCCTGGCGATCCGTTGGGCCCTGGAGATTTGGTCTTGCAACTCTTCCCGGTACCTTTCCGCCATCCAGCCCCCTGCCCAAAGGGCAGGAAGTCAGCTGGGTTCATAGTATCCCACCTCCGGGGGTCTTCCTGGGTGCACCGCCTGAGCATCCGCTTGATGGTCCCATTCAACCTTTCTACCAGACCATTAGTTTGGGGATGATAGACCGAGGTCTTTAGCTGGGTGATGCCGAGGGTTTTACATAAAGCTTTCATTACCCCAGACATAAAGTTCATCCCCTGGTCTGTGAGTATTTCCCGTGGTATGCCTACCCGTGCTATCCACTTGAGTAGCTCTTCCGCCACCCGAGTGGCTGTTATGGACCTCAGGGGCACGGCGTCTGGGAACCAGGTGGCATAATCTACCATCACCAGGATATATTGGTATCCGTTATGGGACCTGGGGAGGGGTCCTACTATATCCAGGGCGACCCGCAAGAACGGTGTCTCTATTATTGGCATGGGATTCAGGGGTGCCCTTGGGGGCTTCCATTCCTGTGCCCTCTGACACTCCGGGCATGCGGCCCCCCGCCTTTCCACGTCCTCTTGCAGACGAGGCCAAAAGAATTCTTGAGCCAGCCTCGCCCGGGTCTTGTTACGTCCCAGATGGCCACCCATGGGTGAGTCATGGGCCAATCTCCACACCACTTGGCGAAGTGAGGACGGGACCACTAACTGCCTCCCTCGTATGGTACCCTCCTCACCCCGTTGGACCCAAAATAACAGCCCCCCTGTTACCTCGAAGCCGGGACGATTCCGTGAGGATCCTTCCCCAGGGTCGATGTCCCACATCCGCTGCAGTTCCGGGTCCTTGTGTTGTGCCCTACGGAATTGGGCCGCACTCACGAACTGTTCTAGGTCGATGCTGTCTGACATTGTTTCATTCCTATGGGCCGGGCCCTCGCCAGCCCATCCCTCTCCCCTCTTGATCCGGTTCCTCTCCTCTTCCGTAGCCCTCACTCATTCGAGGACTGTATAGAATGGACCCCATTCTTGGCCTAGGATCATCTCACACACCAGGGTTGGGGCAATTCCAACTCGTAGCTCTCCGCTAAACTCCATCACCCTGAGCAGAACATAGCAAGTCTGGAACCGCATCTCCCCCCCTAGTATGCAGGTCATCGTCAGGGATCCCGCACTCTTCCGTCCCATCTGCGGAGCGAGGTCTGCCCGAAGTAGGGACTGGGAACACCCCGTATCTAATGTGGCCTTAACCACCCTGTCTCCAACCCATGCTGTTACTACGGGTCGGTTCCATCCTTCGTCTTGGGTTGCCGACCCAAAACTGCAATCCATAGGCTCCCCTCTCTCCACCTCTTTGCCTCTATCCCGGGAGGGCGGATATCCTGTTGGGGTGCGACTCAGCTCGCTCAGGCCCACCCCACATTCACGGGAGATGTGTCCTGTTTGCCCACAGCAGTAACACCACCCCTTTTGGTGGTCCTCATCTCGGGGCCATTCACCTTTCCCCTTCACTTGTCTGTCCCTCTTTCGGGCCTCGGGAGCCTCGCCCATATCCCCACTCCCTTTCCGAATTCGCAAAGGCCTCAGCCAAGCGAAGTGCCTCTTCACTAGTTTGTGGCTGATGTCTCCGTACCCATCTCCGGGCATCCTCCTCCAAATCCCATATGAATTGTTCTAACAGGATCTGGTCCATCACGCCCACCCGGTCGAACTTGCTGGTTGGCAACCATTTGTTAAGTGAGTCCCTTAAAGCTTGCAACAACCCCCGGGGTCGCCTAGCCTCCTTGGTCTTTCAGGCTGTAAAGGCCTGCCGGTGACTTTCTGGTGAAATCTCAAGCCTGTAGAGGATTGCTGCCTTAACTGTCTCGTAGTCACGGGCTTCGTCCCTTGATAGCGCTCGGTAGGCGACTTGGGCCTGATCTATCACCAGCGCCCCCAGGTGGTGGCCCCACTGACCACGGTCCAACCCCGTCTGGATGGCTGTCCTCTCAAATGCTTCAATATAAGCTTTTGGGTCATCCTCCCTAGTCATCCGGGGCATTTTAAATAAAGCAGCATTTCGCTGCATCCACTCCTGCTGGTGTGCGCCCTGTAGTTGCTGCACTTCCAGCACCTGCCCTATGGCCTGGATCATCTGCGTAAGCAGCTCTGCGTGCGCTAGTGCTGGCTGCTGCATCGCTATTTAGTCCCGGGTCGGGAACACTGTCCCGTTAACACCATACAAGGATGACGCGGTTCCAGGCCAATGCACCACTGTGGAGCCTGCGCCCAGCTCTGCCTGGTCTATCGGGGTGTTGCCCCTCCCCTCAACTCGCCTGCCACAACTTGGATGTAAATATATACCTTCAGAGGGGTCTACAGTGGAGATCTTTATCCTGGGTGGGGCCTCCCAATAGACGGTGTTACTCACAGTCATCTGACGCAGTGGTCCATGGGGCTCCGCCTCCCCTACACCCCATCCATGCGCCAACCGCTGGGTGTTGCATTCCAGATGTTTCTAGGCCTTGTATGACGGCCTCAGACCAGTTCTCCGGTTCCCAGTCGTTCTCCCTCCTTCTGGGAGGCAGTTCTGCTTTCTCCTCTCTTACAAAAAATACTCCTCCGAGTTAGGAGGAGCTGCAGGGTGATTCCCCTGATTCCAGCTCCCTCTTGGAGCCTCCGCTGTCTTCCCTCTCCTACCAACAGCAGAGCGCTCCCCTGCCTCCTGAGCGTCAGCCGCTTCAGGAGACTGAGAGAGTGCCTTGGCTTGCACTCTCTGTCTGCCTTCTGCCC